>NW_022195477.1:0-74551 GCF_008641045.1 Pistacia vera | reverse complement strand
TAAAATTCGGGATTGTAAGATCATATATATTATATATTATATATAGTTTTTTCAAATTTATTTTATTTTACACTTCCCAAAGTTGGAAACATGCATGATGCAACGTGCTCATAAATACTCTTTTTTGATATTTAAGATGGTCAAGCTTTTGGGATTCCAGAACAAAAAATAAAGAAAATAAAAACATTGTAACTCTAACTAATTTTTAGGGAGAATGACATTTTCCCACCCAAGGTTTGGCCAAATCACCCTTTCCCACCCTTCAAGTTTCAAAATGACACTTTCCCGCCTTTCGTTAGGTTCTGTTATGTTCTCTTTTAATATTTTACTGAAAAGATAAAAATACCCTTAAATATTTGATTTTATAAATTTTTTATTATTTTTTAATTAGCCAAATAGTCAAATATTAAAAATTCAAAAAAGAAAAAATAGTTAACCCTACCTAAAAAGTTAGAAGTAATGCTATAAAATTATTTAAAGTTAAATATTTATTTATTTATAATGTCATCAATATTTCATCATTATTATTCAATAATCTACTATATTTATAATGTTTTTCATTTATATTAATTAACATAAAAAATCAACATTCCTAATTAATTAAATAAACAAAAGAAAAAAAATCTTTACACTTGAACTAATAAATAATCAAGTAAAAACTTTGACTTAACTAAATTTTAATTTATAATAAACTAATAAGAAATAAACTATTTAAGGGTATTTTCTTCTTTTCAATCAGATTTTAACAGAAAACACTAACAGAACCTAACTAAGGGTGGAAAAGTGTCAATTTAAAACTTGACGGGTGGGAAAATGTCGTTTCGCCAAACCTTGGGTGGGAAAATTCATTCTCCCTGATTTTTAATGTTTTATGAATAACATCATATTAGCATAAACTTTTTCATGCAGCAGAAAGTGTATAAATAATTTTTTTATAAAAATTCAACTCAATTAATGTACATCTAACATTTCTCTTCAATTTAATATAAACCTGTTTTTGAGCAAATTAGGCAGTTGTAGACTATTTGTAGTAATCATATAACTTAATTTCAATATTCCCCATAAATTTTTCAAAATGGTACATTGTTAAATAGACGAGGCTCTGCCTGTCTCGATAATATGCCCAGTAACCCAAAAAGTGAAGTACAATAAAATCTTAAGTAATCTTTTCAAAGAATTTAAATACCCACGGCCAAGATCACTTAGTTCAAGGATCCGAGAAATACACCTGAATACCGATATAGCCTATACATCGCTTATTTCAAGCGGTGGAAAAAGAGACTTGAAATACCCAGAGATCCAAGATACAGAAAAGAACTGAAGCACATAAAGAAGCCACCAACTAAACACTCACAATGCGTAACTAGTAAGATGACTTTATCTTATCATGCAGGGTCACCACCAAGTCATGTGCATCATCTAATAGTTTCCATACATCAAGTTGCCCAGCCATGCTGTTGCACTCCCTTAATATCTCATCCATACTGCTATATTTCTCTATGATCAACTTCCTCCTCTGCAGAACTGAAGCTGCAATTGCATAGAGCAACAGATCATCTGTTGGCGGGGCTCGTTGCCTTATCCTACTCCATGCAGATTTTCCGATCCCAGCCCTAATGGCTGCCTGATCTGCCCATACTACCTCCCAGAGGCAAAGTGTCTGCTCAAAAGTCAATTCCCTTCTAAACAATACCACCACCATCCTATAAACAAAAAAACAGTCTTCAGCTTGAAGCTTCTCCAAGTGCCTGTAAAGGTGAGAATCCTTGCATTTTATTATCTTGGAAACAATAGTCAGCTGCCTTCGAATCCCCACCTCATCAAGCCTAAAATTATGCCGAGCCTTCTTCATAAAACCCACAAAACACCAGAATGCCTCATGATCCTCTGTAATCACAGCAATTATTGGAGAGAGTAGATCACTCATCCCCTGGCAGTAGCCAATTTCAGGGTCATAAAGTGCATATGCTTCAAGAATGGCAACTAGTCGTGCAGCGTGGAAAATTCTACAGGGCTCCAGATGATCATAATCCTTCAAACCAACAGCATTGGCAGAGCGGCGTGCCCTAGCTTCTGATACTGCAGCCTGAGAAGGAGAATATGGCATCCATTCAGAATTGGCACGCACAGCATCTAGGCGAATGATTCGCTGCCAAGTAGCAAAATCTTCAGTTGTGCGTAATTTTGAATGGACTTCTGTTCTTGCTGGAGAAATATTCCCTTCTGAAGGCTGCTCATCAGGATCAGTCTCTTCCCTACCTTCTGAACTGGGGTACGCTTGTATCACTTCAGGGTCTCCTGAGGAGTCTGAGTCAGATGACTCAGAATTTAGTGTGGAGGCATCAGCATTTGTGATTCGTCTTGAACTATCATCTCTTTCCAACAATACACTGGACGGATCGTCCGAGTACTCAGCATCTGGACTCCTTTCCTCACTAGAAAGAGATTCCCTGGCACTAACCACATCCTCAGAACTTGAAGTGTCTGTGTCTTGAATGACACTTCCACTGTCTCCATTATAGCCAGTTCCACCAATGTCTTTCAACTTAAAACTCCCTTTGCTGTGTTTGAGAAGCCTCCGGCACTCTCTGCGGAGCTTCTCATAGTCCTTCCTGTATATAGAGATTGACATAAAAGAGTCATCCAGTAGAAAGCCTAAAAGGTGAAGTCATGAATAAATTTATATATGGTAATATGGAGCAAAGGACCATTTCATTGAAATTTTGAGAATAGCTTGTCCAAAATACCTTTTCTGAGTTCTTATAATCTCTCTTTCCTCTCTAGAACTGTTCAACTCATAGCTGTTAAGGAAAAAAGGAACAACCATCATTTAAGATTTAAAATTTAAAATTGGAAAAAAATAACAATAAGTTTCTATGTTTCGGAAGATGGGTATTGAGGACAATCAAATCCTCTAACAAAGACGTCAATTACCAAATCACATAAATGTTATATATCTTAACACAAAAATAAAATTTGATAAGATATACTTACACTCCAAGGAGGAATGGCCAGACCTCTGCCCTAATGCTGGGATCCACACCCTACATCATAGATATAAGATATAAATATTCCGATGGTAATAAAACAAATACTTGAAATAAAGCAACAGGTTGACTGAAATGATAACCCACTCTACTGCGAACTTTCTTCAAGAACTTAACACCACCATCACGAAATTTTCCATCTGATGTAAACAGACTTCTCCATTGCTGGGGAGAAAGGGCTTGTTTTCTTTTCCTGCGGGACCACGGTGACTTGAGGCGACCCCTGGTAACAAGGCAGACAAAGTTAGAAACCGATTATAAGCAGCCAGACATAATCCAAAACCAGCCGGACGAGATGTCCAAAGCTGCCACAGCTGTCAATGCAAACAATTTCTAGATATTAAGAAAACAACACGAACTACAGATACTAGGACTTCAACTATCTTGCCTTTGAGAAATGAAGTACAGCAATTTTGAGCTCAATAGAGTTTCAACTAGCACCTTGCAAACCTAGAGAAGTTTGTAAAAAATCACCCTCAACAAGACACTAAACTAATATCTAATTTATTTATCTTCCAAGATCGAAGTGGCCAATGCTCCAGGAGGTCATGAGCCGAATAACACAATATAACTCAAACAAAAGTCTACATCCCCACAAGTCCCTGATACTTCCAGAGCCTACAAAATACAGAGATCTAATGTCTTACTCAACTTTGCAAAAATTTTCAAATTACCATGCATAACCCACCCGCAACTGAACCTTGTTTTTATTTATAATCCAAGAAGGACTTCATTATTAGTCAACAAATACAAGGTTGCCACAAGAAGTACACACCCAAGATTGCAAACCCATGCATCGATATTCCGTCAACTAACCCATGTCAGCAATCCCCAACATTTCTAGACTTAACACAAGAAACCAAGAAAGCACAAAAGAAAAAACCACAGCACAAATATTTCGACCGCAAATTTGAGTACTAATCAGGTTAATGAATTTCATAAATCAGAACCAGAAACGGTGCACAGGATCTTCTTTTGCTTTACAAAAACCCTCGGTTTGCTGGCTATTCGCCGCATAAACTTCAAATTGCGAAACCCATAATATACAAATTGGTTCTCAGTAACAGTAAGCTAAAGTGGTAACGAAGAGTTACTGATTAAGATTTTCCAATGCTTAACAAGTCACGTGTAGCGCAGACATAGACACAGTAGTATCACTTAAATTAGATCCAACAAGTAGTGTTTTTAGGAAGTGAAACGAATTTTAGAATTGAAGGATGAGATCAAGATCTAAATGAGAGTAAATAAAACCAAAAAATATATATACCGAGTATTTTATGAAGAAACAAAACAGAGAAGAGAGAGAGAGAGACTCACCGATCAGAAGAAGAACAAGAAGCTGGTGAGGAAGAAGTAACAACGAATAGAACCGAACGCAAATGAACCCATGAAGATGATGACGACGACGAAGACGACGGTGACGAGTTATTTGAAGTCGACGACGTAGTGTGACTTCGTTTTAGAGCTTTCATCTACTACTTTTATTTTTAAAAAATTTTAATTTTTTTTTTTTGGTTTGAGTCTTCTATCTACTACTAGGGTTCGAGAGTAACTTGAGTGGGTTTGTTCTTTGTCATTTACCTAGTGGAAGTGAAGTACACGGCGGCGACCAAGGCGAGACCAGCGAGTGCCGTGAAAGCGACGGCTGAACTTGACGGCGGTGTTAATCCCGACCAGAATCCGCCACCGCCGAGTTGGATTCCGGTGGGACTGCTGTGGATGAAGACGAACATGGATGGACTTGGAAATTACAGGAATGCCCCTCCTCTTCTCCTGCCTTGTGCTTCTGCTCTGCAGTAGAACTTCTGGAGCACGGCAAGGGTTTGGTTGGTTGTTTATGTTTAATTGTTTTTTTTAACTTTTACTTTCACTGTTTTGAAGACTTTCTTCAGTTCAGTTCTTGCTTTGCTTTGTTTTGTTTCTTTGTCTCTCTCTAGAGTCTACAGAGAGGTTTTTGTAAAGACTCCAATGACAATGAGAGATAGAGCCTAAAGATTCTAGCACATGAACGACGCCGTTTCGGGTCAAACAAAAAATTATGCTCTTTTAAAATAATTCATTGTCTAAAAGCATGCGAAAGCGTTCAAGAATTCCAGTATTTAACTATTAAATACAATGTCCTCTTATATTTATAATTCGAAAATAATTTATACATAATTTAATATTTATAACATTTGAAAATGTGTTTGATATGATATTCAAAAATTCTTTTCTTTTTAAAATAAAAACATTAATATTTAAATATTAACTACCAAAACTTTTTCTTTTTAAAATAAGAACATTAACATTTAGAGAGCTCATGTATTAGACAAGGCTTTAAAAGAAAAAACTAATAATCAAATATAATGTTAAATTCATCTNTTCTTTTCTTTTTAAAATAAAAACATTAATATTTAAATATTACCTACCAAAACTTTTTCTTTTTAAAATAAGAACATTAACATTTAGAGAGCTCATGTATTAGACAAGGCTTTAAAAGAAAAAACTAATAATCAAATATAATGTTAAATTCATCTATATATATATATATATATATATTAATCTAATGATATATTTTCCACGTCAAACATGTTCTAAATATTAAAAACATTAAAAATATAAATTATGTATCAAAAAGTAAATAAATGTTTATATGGTGACTCAAACATGATCTTCAATGAAAATTCTCTTTTGATTTGAAATTAATTGAATATCCTACAATTAAGTATTTTGTTTATGAATACTTGTAAATGATTGGCCAATTGGTTTAGAAAAGTATGAGATTAATATGTTAATATGTTATGAATAGGAAGTTGAAATTATTGGCTTAAGATACATCATTTCAAAGATAAGGAGTTTGAGATGCATATTGTAGAATACTCTTTAAACAAATAAAATATATTTTTAAAACCATTAATTATTTTCATCTTCAAGAACTTACAATGTCTAAATTATGAGTAACGCGACACCTAAAATATTTTCTCACAATCTCGATGTGGCATCTTGCAATTAATCAATTGCAATTTATCAAATGGGACCTAGATAGGACCCGTTACGAGTTGACCAATTGTAAACTGCCACGTCAGGATTATAAGAGAAAGTTTGTGAAAAGAGGTTTGTGGGTGTAGCATTTTCCCTAAATTATATCTCTACAAATATTAACTTTATATTCTTAGGATTATCTCTTAGATAATAACACTAAGATGATATATAATCTTAAGATTATCTAGTGGAGTGGACTTTTTTTTTTTAATCTAAAATAATTTATATAAAGGTACTATAACTTAAAATTCATATTTAGTTGAATATTATTTAGATTTACAAAAATATATTTCTAGTAATAAATAATATTGTAAATAATTAGTCAAATTGTTATATCTCACATCGCTAACAAAATGAGTATGGATTAGTCTCCAAAATTAAATAGACGAATTTTCAGTGAATATCACTTGGGTGAAACCCAAAAGTAAAATAAGCATCTGGATTCAAATCAAACAATATCTATTTAATTAGACTCAAGATTAGATAATTGGTATCAAAGTTATGTTCGTTACCCGATAATGGGGATTTTCCCCGTCGTCGAGGGATTTTTCCACACACAACGGGGACCAAAGCAAGGAAAAAAATGTTATCCTGATGATCTCCAAGTCCTTCCCTCTAGTAAAACCACCATAAAGAAACATCATCATGATATTTACGTCGATCTTCATGAGGAATATCAAGCAATTCATGAAAATCCATTCCTGCAGCATAAAACAAAAACCATAAAAAAAGAGCATACGTCCTTCGATTTGTGGAGCAAAAGATTTAAAATGAAAAAATTGAAAGGAGAAGATTTAACTAACCATTCTTTTTTGCTACATGGAATAAAAGCTCGGAAATGAGATACCGCGCACAGGGGGGTGCATAACCAGTTAACAGGTTCGAACCGAACCAGATTGTCGGTTTGGGGAAAATCTTGAACCTAAACCGAATTGATTTTAAACCAAACCAAAAAATCAGTTACCCGTTTTGAAATGGTTTCATTAAAAAAAAAAAACATTTCAATAATTTTAATTGCAATACATATAAAAATGATACATGACCACCTAGAGCTGGACATTTAAGATTTGGTCCAAAAATCCGACCCAAAAATCCGGTTCTCTCAAGGACCGATCCTAGCAGGTTTGATCCAAAAACCGAACCAGGCCTAAGGAGGAGGGTTCGATCCCTCCACTGGGCCCTCCTCCAAGGCCCGGGCCTGGGACCCAAACCCTTTTGGTTTATTTAATTTAGCCCCTTGGATAATTATCAAAACCTCCTATAAATTTTAAAAGAAACAAAAATTGTAGGGGTTAAAAAATTTGCATTTAATAACCGTTGGCAATAGCCAACGGTCATGGTCATGAATGCTACCTAAAAATGGACCTGTCCTACATGACGAAGAACAAGAAACGTGAGATGGATTTCCTTCAATGGTGGAACCAATATCAAAGTCGATTCCCCATTGTAGCCCAAATGGCACGTGACATTTTATCTGTGCTGATTTCTATAATTGCATCAGAGTTAACATTTTCAACAAGTGATCGGATTGTTGAAGACAGAAGATGCTCTTTAACCGATGAGATGATTGAAGTGATAACATGTTTACGGGATTGGACTCATGCAGAGAGAAGACTACAACAGTACCCTGAAGATCCCGAACTACTCAAACTCTTTAGGAACACATATTTTAGTGATTTAAATATTGTTGACGATGAAGATGAATAATTTAATAAAAAAATTATTTAATTGTTTATTTGTGAAGCGTGATTGTGTGAATATTACATTTATGTTAAAAATAACCATTAATTTATTTATTATTTTATTAATTTTTAAAATTAATTAAACTTTTAAAATTTACTAATCTACCCCTAAAAATTACTAAACCCCCCTAAAGAATTTCATTTCACCCCTAAAATATAAAAAATAATAGGGAGGAAAAATCAAATTTTGCAGGCCCATAATACCGATCCTATCTGGGTCCTGAAATTGCTCATGGGCCTGTGGGACCCGTGAGCGACTGGTCCCAAATGGGCCTAGGCTCGAACCCGCTTGGGATCGGTCCTTAGCTCTATGACCAACAGTCAAAGGTGATCTTCTAACCATATATTCAAGATTGTAGTAAAGAAAATATATTCAAGATTGAAGTAAAGAAATAAAACCTACCAAATTTTTGTATTACTTCCTGTAGGGTTATGGTTGAATAATACGCGCGAACATAAAACAAAATTTTTATTCAATTAACCCGTTAATCCCACAGTCAAGATTGATATATGCAATCCGTTTATAAAATAAAATAACCCATACAAGGTTTGTTGTTATTACCTGCGTTTGGAGGCTTCTTTATGTTTGTTTGATTTGCTTTTCGCTAGTCGATTGAAGATGGAATCGCTCCTAAGAAGTCCACACAAAGGCAGGGAGGCTAATCCACATGCAAGGAAGTTTGCTAGAATCCTTGGGTGCAAGAAGAAAGAAGACGGAATTGAGAGAAAGAAAAATTATCTTTCAAAAGCTAATAGGGGGCTGGGGGTTTTTTGCTTGGAAGAAAATAATGAATTTACTATTATTTAATTCTCCCATTCTTTTTCTTATATAGTGGGAATAGAAATATTTCTATTCCTTATTTTGGAATAGGATATTTCTCAATTAAATATACCTTCCTATTTTGCAATAGGATATTTCCCAATTAAATATACCTTCCTATTTTGTAACAGGATATTTCCCAATTAAATATATATTTCTGATGAATAAATATGAATATTTATTTATCCATATTTTTAATTAATGGGATATTTAAATATATTAGATATATTTATTCTTCATATTTAATCCATATTAATATTAGTGTTTTATATTAATATTAATATCATTACAACTTTGTTAAATTAACTTCAATATAAATATTGAATGTTGGCAACGACCTTCAGCGAATTTAATCGTACAGAAAAATTACCAAAATACCCTTTTTCATCCAAAAGATGAAATTACTCTTCATCAATAAAATTGTCTTTAATGTGTGTGACTTCTAGGCTCTTTATTATGTTGGCAGTGACCAGATTTATAATTAAGCATCAACTAATTAGTATTTTGTATACCAATCAAGATTGGCCCTTAGCAAGACATCATGATTACCCAACAAATAAAGATTCAGCGAAGTATCTACCTTTCAATAGTATAGTTACTGTGTAATTCGAATCCTTTCATCATCATTTATCTCGTAAAGTTTGAAGTACAGAAGTAGTGTCAACTTCAATGAATGTACCTTGATATGTTTTGTTTATATTCGGTTGTCGAATCAACGACCATATAAATTGGATTCAAGTACTGACTCGATTCCACTGCGGCCACAGATTTTGCGGTCGTAGTTCCTAATCGAATATCTCGAGGAGATAATTTCCCCTGTAACCAACGGCTATCATACTGATAACCCTAAATAGGATTACATTAGGCTAGTGTCAAATTACATCAATAATTACACACGACGCTTTAGTGATCTCAAATTGAGGGATCACATGCATCACCATCCGTTGGAAGATATATTCCATAAACACTGGCGTTACCATCTTGTGTGGAATCCTCTGATGGGTTGGTCTAGTGAATTTGTCATTAGCAAGCACCCATGTGTCGCACCAGGTTGCCACCTAACAACCTTAGCATGTGAGAACTATCACTATCTCTCCGTAGGGTCATTCAACACTATGATAATCTTACCATATAATCTGTGTCATTGGTTAGATTAATACTAGGGCTACAGACAGTTCTAGAATGGCCACCATATATGATCATAAGGTCCTCACAATCAAGATTTGAAGTACTTAATTCCTTCGTCAAGATTCAATCCTTCTAAAGACACATATCAATATATATATACGAATATATAAATGAATGTAATGATATAGAAATTATGCCTTTATTGATATTCAATAATATTATTGCAAATTTCCTAATATTATTGGCTCTAGTGCACCTATCCTAACACTTCCTTCAAGGAACGATTAAATTAGATTTTGTGTCTTGAAAGTAAATAAGTGCCCATCAAACTAACATCACATACACATACAAAAATTCAGACCTGTGATCTAAACTGGTAGGTTAATCAGAGCCACATATAAGCACTAATAAAATAAGAAGCTTTTAATCATTCAAATTCCACGAGTGGTTTTCATCCACAACTACAAGCAGTACACCATCACATATCTAAACTGTTGGAATATTTTAATAAACTGAATGAAATAAATGGAATGAAAGTGGTGGTGTAAGTTGAGAATTTGAAAGATGAAAGGTTAGTGGATTAATGGAGGAGGTTTTAAATATTGGAAAGTGAAAAGATGGAAAATAATGATGGAATTCAATGTTTTGTCCCACATTGAGTAGTATAAAAAGGTGTTTTTCCTCTCATTTCAATTTTCAAACACACCAAAAATTTTTAATCTCTCATTTTCTCTCTAGTTTTTAAGGTTTTCCTTTGTTAGAGTTAAGACTTAATTCAGTTCATTAGAATAGAAGAGTGGTGCTTCTCTTGCTATTCATTTGTCGTTGTATCATGGGAAACAGACGTTGCTCAAATCCTTGTGCACCCGAGTAAAGGAGGCTGATCTGTTTTAAAGAAACTGTGTGTTACACAGACTTCGGCATTCATCCTAAGGTTGTATTCTCCGGATCTCTTCCTGTCATTCTGAAGGATTTCCTACACATGATCACGTTGTTGGTATTGTTAATTTTATTGTATTGTCATTTTATTTTACTGACATTTAATTCTATTGTTTTTATATTCAATAGATTTATTATTTGTAGTTACTAATATAATAGTTGATTATTTTATAATATAATAGTTGATTATTTTATAACAATCTTAAAACACATTTGATTTTATTAGTAACTGTAATTTATTTTGTTAAAAAACATTGGATTTTGATATTCCTAAAGGTTGTCGTCCTTGTGCAGTAAAAGTGTGGTGGTGAAATTTGAACAGTACGATTTAGAGAAATTTTGTCTAAGGAGACTGGATTTTAAGAGGGATCGTTTATGGCCCCTCTAGTGTTTCTTGGGAATTATTTATTGACTACTGTTCAAAAATTCGCACAATAATTTTTTGGTTTGGATTTTTCAAAAAATGACATCTAAATCAAACCCCAATGATGTGTCGAACCAAGTTGTGGCTCCCACACCAACCCATGGTACCGGCCTCTGCTCCTATGAACCATGCGGAAAAACCGAAAAAAAATTCGGTAGAATGCATTTCAAGAGGTGGCAACAAAAGATGTTTTTTAATCTAACCTCTTTGAATCTTGCGAGATTCTTGACTGAGGATGCTCTCACACTCAAAGAAGATGAGCACAATGTTCAAGTTATCAGTGTTGTTGATGCTTGGAAACATTCTGAATTTTTGTGCCGAAATTATGTCATGAATTGTCTGACAGATTCATTGTATAGTGTGTACGCTTCAAAGAAAATGGCCAAAGAATTATGGGAGTCTTTAGACCGTAAATATAAAACTAAGGATGCTGGGTCCAAAAAGTTTGTGATGGGACAATTCCTCGATTATAAAATGGTGGACTTAAGAGTTGTTATTAGTCAAGTGCAAGAGATCCAATTGATTTTACATGAAATTCATTATGAAGGGATGGTGCTAAGTGAAACTTTCCAAGTAGCTGCTATTATTGAGAAGCTACCTCCCGCATGGAAAGATTTCAACAACTATCTTAAGCACAAGTAAAAGGAGATGAACCTTGAAGAACTCATTGTTAGACCTCGGATTGAAGAAGACAACAAAAGTTCTGAAAATAAAAGGTTTACTCCTATGGCAGCAAAAGCAAATGTTATGGAGCATGGTCAGAGTTCTAATTCTAAGAAGATAGAGAAAAAGGCCAAGCTAAGGCGGAAAGAAGGCATATCTAAGAAGCCAAAAAAGTTCTAAGGCAAGTGCTTTAATTGTGACAAGAAGGGTCACAAAGCTTCTGATTGTAGATTGCCAAGGAGAAACCAATTCAAAGAGGTAAATGTTATGGAGAATATTACTCAGGATGTCTCTGACATAAGTCTCTCTAACGTGGTTTCAGAAATGAATCTCGTTAGGTCTAACCCAAGCGAATGGTGGCTTGACACTGGAGCCACTCGGCATGTCTGCTCAGACAAATGACTATTTAATTCCTTTGAACAAAATGAGAATGGGGAAAAGTTGTACATGGGAAATTCAGCTACTTCTGAGATTGAAGGCCAACAAAGGGTGGTTTTAAAGATGACATCTAGGAAAGAGCTAACTCTGAACAATGTTCTGTATGTGCCAAAAATCTGTAAGAACCTGGTGTCTAGTTCTTTGCTGAACAAGCATGGTTTCCGTATAGTTCTTGAGTCAGACAAAGTAGTTTTGTCAAAGAATGAAATGTATGTTGGAAAGGGCTATGTGGGTGATGGGTTGTTTAAGCTCAATGTTTGTGTTGTAAAACCTAATAGCATTAATAAGAGAATTTCTTCTACTTATTTACTTGAGTCTTCCTATGTATGGCATGGTAGACTAGGACACATTAATTATAATACTTTGCGTAAATTAATTAACTTAAATCATATACCTATTTTCCAAATCGATTCCAAACATAAGTGTGAAACTTGTGTTGAGGCAAAATTGACAAGGTCATCATTTAATAGTATTGAAAGAATCACAAATCCTCTTGATTTAGTTCACCGTGATATTTGTGACCTAAACTTTGTACAAACAAGGGGTGGCAATAAGTATTTTATTACTTTTGTTGATGATAGTACAAGATACTATTATATGTTTTTGCTAAAAAGCAAGGACGAAGCTATTGATAAGTTTATTCTTTATAAGAATGAAGTTAAGAATCAACTCAATAAAAAGATAAAAGTGTTACGAAGTGACCGAGGTGGTGAGTATGAATCACCACTCCGTGAGTTCTGTGCACAACATGAAATTATACACAAAACCACAGCACCTTATTCACCTTAGTCAAATAGAATTGCTAAGTGAAAGAATCGTACTTTGAAAGAAATGATGAATGCAATGCTAATAAGTTCTGGGTTGTCTTAGAACATGCGGGGGGAAGTTGTATTGTTGGCTAATTATCTTTTAAATAAGATACCCAAAAAAAAAGGAAGACAAAACCCCTTATGAATTATGGAAATGAAGGAAATCTTCCTATAAATACTTGCGAGTGTGGGGGTGTCTTGCCAAAGTAGTAGTTCTGACACCAAAGAAGGTGAAAATAGGTTCAAAAACAATTGATTGCATCTTCATTGGCTATGCACATAATAGTAGTGCTCATCGATTTCTCGTGCATGAGTCCAAAATCCCAGACATACACGAGAACACAATAATGGAATCTAGAAATGCATCTTTCTTAGAACATGTATTTCCATGTAGATCCAAAGAAGGATCAAGTTCGTCTAAATGAACATATGAGACTATGGTTGAAAATAGTCAAAAAGTTGAAAATGGACCTAGACGTAGCAAAAGAGCAAGGACAATAAAATCTTTTGGTCCAGATTTTCCAACTTATCTGTGAGAAGATGAACCTCAAACATTTGAAGAAGCTGTGATATCTTCAGAATGACCTTTTTGGAAAGAGGCTATTAAGAATGAAGTTAACTCCATCCTGCAAAATCATTCATGGGAACTAGTGGATCTTCCTCTAGGATGTAAACCTCTAGGATCCAAATGGATTTTCAAGAGGAAAAAGAAAGTAGATGGTTCAATTGACAAGTACAAGGCTAGACTTGTAATTAAGGGATACAAGCAAAAAGAAGGCCTAGGTTACTTTGATACAAATTCCCCTGTGACGAGAATAAATTCCATTATCTCTGCGAAATCTAGAAGTACATCAAATTGACGTAAAAACAACTTTTCTTAATGGAGATTCGGAAGAAGAAAACTACACGGAACAACCTGAGGGTTTTTTTTGCCCCAGGGCAAGAAAAAAAAGTTTGTGAATTGGTCGAGTCTTTATATAGATTAAAGCAAGCACCAAAACAATGACATGTAAAATTTGATAGTGCTATGATGGCTAGCGGCTTCAAAATCGATGAATGTGACAAATGCGTCTACGTCAAAGAAACGAATGATGGTTATGTCATTTTATGTCTTTACGTTGATGACATGCTCATTGTTGGTAGTAATGATAAGATGAACAAGTCTACCAAAGATATGTTGAATTCAAGATTTGACATGAAAGATATAGGTTTGGCTGATGCAATATTGGGAATTAAATTTTCAAGAACTTCGGAAGGGCTTATTTTAAGTCAATCGTGTTATGTGGATAAAATTCTTGAAAATTTTAATAAAGATGATTCTAGCTTGGCTAGAACACCTTTAGATACTAGCCTATATCTATCAAAGAATAAAGGAAAGAGTATTTCTCAAGTAGAGTACTCAAGAATTATAGGAAGTCTGATGTACTTAATGAGTTGTACTAGACCAGACATAGCTTACACAGTTAGTAAACTGAGTAGATACACGAGTAATCCTGGAGCTGATCATTGGAAAGCAATAATAAGAATACTTAGGTATTTACTGTATACTCGTAGTTATGGGCTGCACTATACTAAATATCTTAATGTGCTAAAAGGATACAATGATGCAAATTGGGTATCTGATATAAAAGACTCAAAATCTACTAGTAGATATGTGTTCACAGTAAGAGGTGCAACTGTATCATGGAAATCCTCTAAACAAACTGTCATAGCCAGATCCACTATGGAATCTGAATTTATTGCTCTGGATAAGTGTGGTGAAGTGGCTAAAAGGTTACGCCAATTCTTAGAAGATATTCCAAAGTGGCCAAAGCATGTGCTAGCAATCTGCATTCATTATGATAATCAATCTGCAATTGGAAGGGCACAAAGCAATATGTACAATGGTAAGTCTACACATATACGTCGTTGACATAATACCATTAGACAACTACTCTCAACGAGAATTATCTCTATTGATTATGTGAAATCAAAAGATAATTTAGCGAATCTGCTAACCAAATGGTTAAATAGAGAGGTTGTTGAAAAATCATCGAGAGGAATGGGACTAAAGCCCATGAAATAAGTCGATATAATGAAAACTCAACCTAATTGACTGGAAATCCCAAGATTTAGGTTCAAAGAGACAACTTAATTATAAAGACTTAGATAGATCATTGTGAGAGTTACTCTCAGTCCGTTCCTATTATTAAATGAAACAGTGATTCCCGTAAGGAATAAGGTTAAGCAAAAGCTTTTAATGATTCTTATGTGTTAGGTTTCCAAGTAGAGTACTGCGGGTTACTCTTAAAGAGATCACCTATGTGAGAAAGAAGCATGGCCGCTTCAAAGGGAATTGTATATGGCTCAATTCTTAAGAACTTCTCACAGAACCAGGGGTATGTTGATGGCCAAAACGAACATAATAATGAGAACTGAATAATGTCAGAGAGGATTCTTATGTGAACTATGTCATCATTTACATAAATGACAAATTAGTTCAAGGACATCATGTCTACTAATCAATCAGTAAAGTAAACATACTTTCATAATGGAATGTTCAAAGGGTAACACCTACCTATCATATGCAAGTCCAATTGTTTAAACTCCATCACTACATCATGTGTCTAGATCTGTCAATTTCATTCATGTGGGGGATTGTTGGAATATTTTAATAAATTGAATGAAATAAATGGAATAAAAGTGGTGGTGTAAGTTGAGAATTTGAAAGATGAAAGGTTAGTGGATTAATGGAGGAGGTTTTAAGAATTGGAAAGTGAAAAGGTGGAAAATAATGGTGGAATTCAATGTTTTGTCCCACCTTGAGTAGTATAAAAATGTGTCTTTCCTCTCATTTCAAACACACCAAAAAATTTTCAATCTCTCATTTTCTCTCTAGTTTTTAAGGTTTTCTTTTTTTGGAGTTAAGGCTTAATTCAGTTCGTTAGAATAAAAGAGTTGTGCTTCTCTTGCTATTCATCTGTCATTGTATCATGGGAAACAGATGCTGCTTAAATCCTTGTGCACCCGAGTGAAGGAGGCAAATCTGTTTTAAGGAAACTGTGTGTTACACAAGCCTTGGCATTCATCCTAAGCTTGTATTCTCCGGATCTCTTCCTGTCATTCTGAAGGATTTTCTACATGTGATCGCGTTGTTGGTATTGTTAATTTTATTGTATTGTCATTTTATTTTATTAACATTTAATTCTATTGTTTTTATAGTGAATAGATTTATTATTTGCGGTTACTAATATAATAGTTGATTATTTTATAACAACCAATAGCATTAGTGACATGAAAGATGTCGACACCACAACCATGCACCAAACAAAGGCTAACCATAGACTATTGTGTTGAGTCTGCTGACTAGTTGTGATTCTTGTGAAAAAGTGAAGTGAACGAGATAGAAACATTTGGAGACAAGAAAAGGGACGGAGAAGGACTACAGTGAGTCAGTGACTGTTGTGCTGACTGGTTGTGATTCTTTTGAAAAAGTGAAGAAGTGAACAAAAGCGGCAGAAGAGTTAGGAACAATGTGTCTCAGGGTTTAGAACTTTAGATAAGGGTTCAGACTACTGATTTTAATTTTAGATTCAAGGATTTTAAAGATAACGATTCTGATTAACTGGTTTTGAATTTTGGATAAACTGGTAATCGAACCGATTTTTCTGTTTTCTCACTTTCACAAACCAAAACCAAACTGGTTACTTTAGAAAACCAATTTTTCGAACTGGTTACGATCCGATTTTCCAATTCGGTTCGGTTTTTGGATTTTTTATTTTTTTTGCAGCCTTAACTGTGCAGGATCGCCTTTTGGGACACTGTCCATGAACCATGTCACATGAGCAACACAGATGTCTGGGTCACACTCTTAAGATCTGCTACACTTTGAAGTCTTGTGAAGATAAGGAGAAGAAGGGTGATAGAAGAGAGGTTTAGTAAAAGACATAGGGAGAAAGGGCAAAATAATATCAGAGAGGACAAATGGGAGGGTGTGATGTGAGATTAGAGTTAGGGGTGGAAAAAGTGGGTATATAAACTGCACCTTGGGTGGCTAGGGCGAGGCGACCTTTATCCTCATCCTTGAGGATGAAGAATTTTTTTGTACCTTAGTGAATTATGGAAATGAAGGAATCTTCCTATAATACTTGCGAGTGTGGGGTGTCTTGCCAAAGTAGTAGTTCTGACACCAAAGAAGTGAAAATAGGTTCAAAAACAATTGATTGCATCTTCATTGGCTATGCACATAATAGTAGTGCTCATCGATTTCTCGTGCATGACCCAAAATCCCAGACATACACGAGAACACAATAATGGAATCTAGAAATGCATCTTTCTTAGAACGTATTTCCATGTAGATCCAAGAAGGATCAGTTCGTCTAAATGAACATATGAGACATGGTTGAAAATAGTCAAAAAGTTGAAAATGGACCTAGACGTGCAAAAGAGCAAGGACAATAAAATCTTTTGGTCCATTTTCAACTTATCTGTGAGGATGAACCTCAAACATTTGAAGAACCTGTGATATCTTCAGATGACCTTTTTGGAAAGAGGCTATAAGAATGAAGTTAACTCCATCCTGCAAATCATTCATGGAACTATGGATCTTCCTCTAGGATGTAAACTCTAGTCCAAATGGATTTTCAAGAGGAAAGAAAGTAGATGGTTCAATTGACAAGTACAGGCTAGACTTGTAATAAGGGATACAAGCAAAAAGAAGGCCTAGGTTACTTTGATACAAATTCCCCTGTGACAGAATAATTCCATTATCTCTGCGAAATCTAGAAGTACATCAAATTGACGTAAAAACAACTTTTCTTAATGGAGATCGGAAGAAGAAAACTACACGGAACAACCTGAGGGTTTTTTTGCCCCAGGCAAGAAAAAAAAGTTTGAATTGGTCGAGTCTTTATAGATTAAAGCAAGCACCAAAACAATGACATGTAAATTTGATAGTGCTATGATGGCTAGCGGCTTCAAATCGATGAATGTGACAAATGCTTCTACGTCAAGAAACGAATGATGTTTATGTCATTTTATGTCTTTACGTTGATACATGCTCATTTGTTGTAGTAATGATAAGATGAACAAGTCTACCAAAGATATGTTGAATTCAGATTAGCATGAAAGATTAGGGTTTGGCTGATGCAATATTGGGAATTAATTTTCAGAACTTCGGAAGGGCTTATTTTAAGTCAATCGTGTTATGTGGATAAAATTCTTGAAAATTTTATAAAGATTATTCTACTTGGCTAGAACACCTTTAGATACTAGCCTATATCTATCAAGAATAAAGGAAAGAGTATTTCTCAAGTAGAGTACTCAAGAATTATAGGAAGTCTGATGTACTAATGAGTTGACTAACCGACATAGCTTACACAGTTAGTAAACGGAGTAATACACGAGTAATCCTGGACGCTGATCATTGGAAAGCAATAATAAGAATACTAGTATTTACTGTATCTCGTAGTTATGGGCTGCACTATACAATTCTTAATGTGCTAAAGGTACATGATGCCAAGGTGTGTTACACAGGCCTCGGCATTCATCCTAAGGTTGTATTCTCTGGATCTCTTCCTGTAATTCTGAAGGATTTCCTACACGTGATCACGTTGTTGGTATTGTTAATTTTATTGTATTGTCATTATATTTTATTGACATTTAATTCTATTGTTTTATATTCAATAGATTTATTATTTGCGTTTATTAATATAATAGTTGATTATTTTATAACAATATTATTTGATAACAATCTTAAAACATATTTGATTTTATTAGTAACCGTAGTTTATTTTGTTAAAAAACATTGGATTTTGATATTCCCACGGGCTGCCATCCTTGTGTAGTAAAAGTGTGGTGATGAAATTTGAATAGTATGATTTAGAGAAATTCTGTCTAAGGAGACTGGATTTTAAGAGGGACCGTTTGTGACCCCTCCAGTGTTTCCTATGAATTATTTATTGACTACTGTTCAAAAATTCACACAATAATTTTTTGGTTTGGATTTTTCAGAAAATGACATCTGAATCAAACCACGGTGATGTGTCGAACCAAGTTATGGCTCCCACACCAACTCATGTGGCACTTGCCTCTATTCCTATGAACAACTTGTAAAAACATAAAAAATTCAGTGGAATGCATTTCAATTGGTGGCAACAAAAGATGTTTTTCTATCTTACCACCTTGAATCTTGCAAGATTCTTAATTGAGGATGCTCCTATGCTCAAAGAAGATGAGCACGATGTTCAAGTTATCAGTGTTATTGATGCTTGGAAACATTTTAAATTTTTGTTCTTAAATTATGTCATGAATTGTCTGATAGATTCATTGTACAGTGTGTACGCTTTGAAGAAAATGGCCAAAGAATTATGGGAGTCTTTAGACCATAAATATAAAACTAAGGATGTTGGGTCCAAAAAGCTTGTGGTGGGACAATTCCTTGATTATAAAATTGTGGACTCAAGAGCTGTTATCAGTCAAGTGCAAGAGATCTAGTTGATTTTATATGAAATTCATTCTGAAGGGATGGTGCTAAGTGAAGCTTTCCAAGTAGCTTCCATTATTGAGAAGCTACCTCCCTCATGGAAAGATTTCAAGAACTATTTTTAGCTCAAGCGAAAGGATATGAACCTTGAAGAACTCATTGTTAGACTTCTGATTGAAGAAGACAACAAAATTTCTGAAAATAGAGGCTTTACTCCTGCAGCAGCAAAAGCAAATGTTATGGAGCATGGTCAGAGTTCTAAGAAGATAGGGAAAAAGGCCAAGCTGGGGCCGAAAGGAGGCATCTCTAAGTATCCAAAAAAGTTCCAAGGCAAGTGTTTTAATTGTGACAAGATGTGTCACAAAGCTTCTGATTGTAGATAGCCAATGAAAAACCTAATCAAAGAGGCAAATGTTAGGGAGAATATTACTCATGATGTCTCTGACATAAGTCTCTCTATAGTAGTTTCAGAAGTGAATCTGGTTGGGTCTAACCCATAAGAATGGTGGCTTAACATTGGAGCCACTCGACATGTCTTCTCAGACAAATGACTATTTAATTCCTTTGAACCAAATGAGAATGGGGAAAAGTTGTACTTGTGAAATTCAGCTACTTCTTATATTGAAGGCCAATGAAGGGTGGTCTTAAAGATGACATCTGGGAAAGAGCTAACTTTGAACAATGTTTTGTATGTGCCAGAAATCCGTAATAACCTAGTGTTTGGTTCTTTGCTAAACAAGCATGGTTTCTATATAGTTCTTGAGTCAGACAAAGTGGTTTAGTCAAAGAATGGAATGTATGTTGGAAAGGGTTATATGAGTGATGGGTTGTTTTAGCTCAATGTTTGTGTTGTAAAACCTAATAGCATTAATAAGAGAATTTCTTCTGCTTATTTGTTTGAGTCATTCTATGTGTGGCATGGTAGACTAGGACACGTTAATTATAATACTTTGCTTAAATTAATTAAATTAAATCACATACCTATTTTCCAAATCGATTCCAAACATAAGTGTTAAGCTTTTGTTGAGGCAAAATTGACAAGGTCATCATTTAATAGTATTGAAAGTATCACAAATCCTCTTGATTTAGTTCACAATGATATTTGTGACCTAAAGTTTGTACGAACAAGGGGTGGCAATAAGTATTTTTATTACTTTTGTTGATGATAGCACAAGATACTGTTATGTGTATTTGCTAAAAAGCAAGGACGAAGCTATTGATAAATTTATTCTTTATAAGAATGAAGTTGAGAATCAACTCAATAAAAAGATAAAGGTGTTACGAAGTGACTGAGGTGGTGAGTATGAATCACCGTTCCGTGATTTTTGTGCACAACACGGAATTATACATGAAACCACAACACCTTATTCACCTCAATCAAATGAAATTGCTGAGTGAAAGAATTGTACTTTGAAAGAAATGATGAATGCAATGCTAATAAGTTATGGGTTGTCTCAGAACATGTGGGGGGAAACTATGTTGTCGGCCAATTATCTTTTAAATAAGATACCCAGAAAAAAGGGAAGACAAAACCCCTTATGAATTATGGAAAGGAAGGAAACCTTCTTATAAATACTTGCGATTGTAGGGGTGTCTTTCCAAAGTAGCAGTACCAACACCAAAGAAGGTGAAAATAGGTCCAAAAACAGTTGATTGCATCTTCATTGGCTATGCACATAATAATAGTGCTTATCGGTTTCTCGTGCATGAGTCCAAAATCCTAGACATACACGAGAACACGATAATGGAATCTAGAAATGCATCTTTCTTAGAACATGTATCTCCATGTAGATTCAAAGAAGGATCAAGTTCGTCTAAACGAACATACGAGACTATGGTTGAAAATAGTCAAGAAGTTGAAAATGGACCTAGATGTAGCAAAAGAGCAAGGACAATAAAATCCTTTGGTCAAGATTTTCTAACTTATCTGTTAGAAGATGAACCTCAAACATTTGAAGAAGCTGTGAGATCTTCAGAAGGACCTTTTTGGAAAGAGGCTATTAAGAATGAAGTTGACTCCATCCTGCAAAATCATACGTGGAACTAGTGGATCTCCCTCAAATGGACTTTCAAGAGGAAAAAGAAGATAAATGGTTCAATTGACAAGTGCAAGGCTAGACTTGTAATTAAGGGATACAAGCAAAAAGAAGGCCTAGATTACTTTGATACGTATTCTCCTGTAACGAGAATAAATTCCATTAGGATGATACTCACGATTGCATCTCTGCGAAATCTAGAAGTACATCAAATGGATGTAAAAACAACTTTTCTTAATAGAGATTTGGAAGAAGAAATCTACATGGAACAGCCCAAGGGTTTTTCTGCCCCAGGGCGAGAAAAGAAAGTTTGTAAACTGGTCAAGTCTTTATATGGATTAAAGCAAGCACCAAAACAATGGCATGTAAAATTTGATAGTGCTATGATGGCTAATAGCTTCAAAATCAATGAATGTGACAAATGTGTCTACATCAAAGAAACGAATGATGGTTATGTCATTTTATGTCTTTACGTTGATGACATGCTCATTATTGGTAGTAATGATAAGATGATCAAATCTACCAAAGATATGTTGAATTCAAGATTTGACATGAAAGATATGGGTTTGGCTGATGTAATATTAAGAAATAAAATTTCAAAAACTTCAGAAGGGCTTATTTTAAGTCAATCACATTATGTGGATAAAATTCTTGAAAAATTTAATAAAGATGATTCTAGCTTGGCTAGAACACCTTTAAATACTAGCCAACATCTATCGAAGAATAAAGGAACAAGTATTTCTCAAGTAAAGTACTCAAGAATTATAGGAAGTCTGATGTATTTAATGAGTTGTACTAGACCAAACATAGCTTACACAGTTAGTGAACTGAGTAGATACACGAGTAATCCTGGAGCTGATCATTGGAAAACAATAATAAGAATACTTAGTTATTTATGGTATACTCATAGTTATGGGCTGCACTATAATAGATATCCAGATGTGCTAGAAAGATATAGTGATGCAAATTGGGTATCTGATATAAAAGACTCAAAATCTACTAGTGGATATGTGTTCACACTAAGAGGTGCAGTTGTATCATGGAAATCCTCTAAACAAACTGTTATAGCCAGATCCACTATGGAATCTGAATTTATTGCTCTGGATAAGTGTGGTGAAGAGGCTAAATGGTTATGCCAATTCTTAGAGGATATTCCAAAGTGGCCAAAGCCTGTGCCAGCAATTTGCATTCATTGTGATAATCAATCTGCAATTGGAAGGGCACAGAGCAATATGTATAATGGTAAGTCTAGACATATACATCGTCGACATAATACCATTAGACAACTACTCCCAACGGGAATTATCTCTATTGATTATGTGAAATCAAAAGATAATTTAGTGGATTCTCTAACCAAAGGGTTAAATAGAGAGGCAGTTGAAAAATCATCAAGAGGAATGGGACTAAAGCCCATGAAATAAGTCGATATAATGAAAACTCAACCTAATTGACTGGAGATCCCAAGATTTAGATTCAAAGAGACAACTTAATTATAAAGACGTAGATAGATCACTGTGAGAGTTACTCTCAATCCGTTCCTATGATTAAATGAAACAATGATGCCCGTAAGGAATAAGGTTAAGCGAAAGCTTTTAATGATTCTTATGCGTCGGGTTTCCGAGCAAAGTAATGTGAGTTACTCTTAAAGAGATCACCTATGTGAGAAAGAAATAGGGTCACTTCTAAAGGGAATTGTATAGGGCTCAATTCTTAAGAACTTCTCATAGAACCAGGGGTATGTTCATGGCCAAAATGAACATAATAATGAGAACTGAATAATGTCAGGGAGGATTCTTGTGTGAATTATGTCATCATTTACATAAATGAAAAATTAGTTCAAGGACATCATGTCTATTAATAAGTCAGTAAAGTGAATATATTTTCACAAGAGAAGGTTCAAAGGGTAACACCTACCTATCTTATGCAAGTCCAACCGTTAAACTCCATCACTGTGTCTTGTGTCTAGATCTATCAATTTCATTCATGTGAGGGATTGTTGGAATTTTTTAATAAATTGAATGAAATAAATGGAATGAAAGTGGTGGTGTAAGTTGAGAATTTGAAAGATGAAAGGTTAGTGGATTAATGAAAGAGGTTTTAAGAATTGGAAACTGAAAAGGTGGAAAATAATGGTGGAATTCAATGTTTTGTCCCACCTTGAGTAGTATAAAAAGGTGTTCTTCCTCTCATTTCAAACACACCAAAAAATTTTCAATCTCTCATTTTCTCATTAGTTTTTAAGTTTTCCTCTGTTGGAGTTAAGGTTTAATTCAGTTCGTTAGAATAGAAGAGTGGTGCTTCTCTTACTATTCACCTGTCATTGTATCCTGGGAAACAGACGCTACTCAAATCCTTGTGCACCCTAGAGAAGAAGGCGAATCTGTTTTAAGGAAACAGTGTGTTACACAGGCCTCGGCATTCATCCTAAGGTTGTATTCTCTGGATCTCTTCCTGTAATTCTGAAGGATTTCCTACACGTGATCACGTTGTTGGTATTGTTAATTTTATTGTATTGTCATTATATTTTATTGACATTTAATTCTGTTGTTTTATATTCAATAGATTTATTTTTTGCGTTTATTAATATAATAGTTGATTATTTTATAACAATATTATTTGATAACAATCTTAAAACAGATTTGATTTTATTAGTAACCGTAGTTTATTTTGTTAAAAAACATTGGATTTTGATATTCCCAAGGGCTGCCATCCTTGTGCAATAAAAGTGTGGTGATGAAATTTGAATAGTATGATTTAGAGAAATTCTGTCTAAGGAGACTGGATTTTAAGAGGGACCGTTTGTGACCCCTCCAGTGTTTCCTATGAATTATTTATTGACTACTGTTCAAAAAATCACACAATAATTTTTTGGTTTGGATTTTTCAGAAAATGACATCTTAATCAAACCACGGTGATGTGTCGAACCAAGTTATGGCTCCCACACCAACTCATGTGGCACTTGCCTCTATTCCTATGAACAACTTGTAAAAACATAAAAAATTCAGTGGAATGCATTTCAATTGGTGGCAACAAAAGATGTTTTTCTATCTTACCACCTTGAATCTTGCAAGATTCTTAATTGAGGATGCTCCTATGCTCAAAGAAGATGAGCACGATGTTCAAGTTATCAGTGTTATTGATGCTTGGAAACATTTTAAATTTTTGTTCTTAAATTATGTCATGAATTGTCTGATAGATTCATTGTACAGTGTGTACGCTTTGAAGAAAATGGCCAAAGAATTATGGGAGTCTTTAGACCATAAATATAAAACTAAGGATGTTGGGTCCAAAAAGCTTGTGGTGGGACAATTCCTTGATTATAAAATTGTGGACTCAAGAGCTGTTATCAGTCAAGTGCAAGAGATCTAGTTGATTTTATATGAAATTCATTCTGAAGGGATGGTGCTAAGTGAAGCTTTCCAAGTAGCTTCCATTATTGAGAAGCTACCTCCCTCATGGAAAGATTTCAAGAACTATTTTTAGCTCAAGCGAAAGGATATGAACCTTGAAGAACTCATTGTTAGACTTCTGATTGAAGAAGACAACAAAATTTCTGAAAATAGAGGCTTTACTCCTGCAGCAGCAAAAGCAAATGTTATGGAGCATGGTCAGAGTTCTAAGAAGATAGGGAAAAAGGCCAAGCTGGGGCCGAAAGGAGGCATCTCTAAGTATCCAAAAAAGTTCCAAGGCAAGTGTTTTAATTGTGACAAGATGTGTCACAAAGCTTCTGATTGTAGATAGCCAATGAAAAACCTAATCAAAGAGGCAAATGTTAGGGAGAATATTACTCATGATGTCTCTGACATAAGTCTCTCTATAGTAGTTTCAGAAGTGAATCTGGTTGGGTCTAACCCATAAGAATGGTGGCTTAACATTGGAGCCACTCGACATGTCTTCTCAGACAAATGACTATTTAATTCCTTTGAACCAAATGAGAATGGGGAAAAGTTGTACTTGTGAAATTCAGCTACTTCTTATATTGAAGGCCAATGAAGGGTGGTCTTAAAGATGACATCTGGGAAAGAGCTAACTTTGAACAATGTTTTGTATGTGCCAGAAATCCGTAATAACCTAGTGTTTGGTTCTTTGCTAAACAAGCATGGTTTCTATATAGTTCTTGAGTCAGACAAAGTGGTTTAGTCAAAGAATGGAATGTATGTTGGAAAGGGTTATATGAGTGATGGGTTGTTTTAGCTCAATGTTTGTGTTGTAAAACCTAATAGCATTAATAAGAGAATTTCTTCTGCTTATTTGTTTGAGTCATTCTATGTGTGGCATGGTAGACTAGGACACGTTAATTATAATACTTTGCTTAAATTAATTAAATTAAATCACATACCTATTTTCCAAATCGATTCCAAACATAAGTGTTAAGCTTTTGTTGAGGCAAAATTGACAAGGTCATCATTTAATAGTATTGAAAGTATCACAAATCCTCTTGATTTAGTTCACAATGATATTTGTGACCTAAAGTTTGTACTAACAAGGGGTGGCAATAAGTATTTTTATTACTTTTGTTGATGATAGCACAAGATACTGTTATGTGTATTTGCTAAAAAGCAAGGACGAAGCTATTGATAAGTTTATTCTTTATAAGAATGAAGTTGAGAATCAACTCAATAAAAAGATAAAGGTGTTACGAAGTGACTGAGGTGGTGAGTATGAATCACCGTTCCGTGATTTTTGTGCACAACACGAAATTATACATGAAACCACAACACCTTATTCACTCAATCAAATGAAATTGCTGAGTGAAAGAATTGTACTTTGAAAGAAATGATGAATGCAATGCTAATAAGTTATGGGTTGTCTCAGAACATGTGGGGGGAAACTATGTTGTCGGCCAATTATCTTTTAAATAAGATACCCCGAAAAAAAGGAAGACAAAACCCCTTATGAATTATGGAAAGGAAGGAAACCTTCCTATAAATACTTGCGATTGTAGGGGTGTCTTTCCAAAGTAGCAGTACCGACACCAAAGAAGGTGAAAATAGATCCAAAAACAGTTGATTGCATCTTCATTGGCTATGCACATAATAGTAGTGCTTATCGGTTTCTCGTGCATGAGTCCAAAATCCTAGACATACACGAGAACACGATAATGGAATCTAGAAATGCATCTTTCTTAGAACTTGAATTTCCATGTAGATTCAAAGAAGGATCAAGTTCGTCTAAACAAACATACGAGACTATGGTTGAAAATAGTCAAGAAATTGAAAATGGACCTAGACGTAGCAAAAGAGTAAGGACAATAAAATCCTTTGGTCAAGATTTTCTAACTTATCTGTTAGAAGATGAACCTCAAACATTTGAAGAAGCTGTGAGATCTTCAGAAGGACCTTTTTGGAAAGAGGCTATTAAGAATGAAGTTGACTCCATCCTGTAAAATCATACGTGGAACTAGTGGATCTCCCTCAAATGGACTTTCAAGAGGAAAAAGAAGATAAATGGTTCAATGGACAAGTACAAGGCTAGACTTGTAATTAAGGGATACAAGCAAAAAGAAGGCCTAGATTACTTTGATATATATTCTCCTGTAACGAGAATAAATTCCATTAGGATGATACTCACGATTGCATCTCTGCAAAATCTAGAAGTACATCAAATGGATGTAAAAACAACTTTTCTTAATGGGGATTTGGAAGAAGAAATCTACATGGAACATCCCAAGGGTTTTTCTGCCCCAGGGCAAGAAAAGAAAGTTTGTACACTGGTCAAGTCTTTGTATGGATTAAAGCAAGCACCAAAACAATAGCATGTAAAATTTGATAGTGCTATGATGGCTAGTGGCTTCAAAATCAATGAATGTGACAAATGTGTCTACATAAAAAAAAACGAATGATGGTTATGTCATTTTATGTCTTTACGTTAATGACATGCTCATTATTGGTAGCAATGATAAGATGATCAAATCTACCAAAGATATGTTGAATTCAAGATTTGACATGAAAGATATGGGTTTGGCTGGTGTAATATTGACAAATAAAATTTCAAAAACTTCAGAAGGCCTTATTTTAAGTCAATCACATTATGTGGATAAAATTCTTGAAAAATTTAATAAAGATGATTCTAGCTTGGCTAGAACACCTTTAGATACTAGCCAATATCTATCGAAGAATAAAGGAACAAGTATTTCTCAAGTAAAGTACTCAAGAATTATAGGAAGTCTGATGTATTTAATGAGTTGTACTAGACCAGACATAGCTTACATAGTTAGTAAACTGAGTAGATACATGAGTAATCCTGGAACTGATCATTGGAAAACAATAATAAGAATACTTAGGTATTTACGTATACTCATAGTCATGGGCTGCACTATAATAGATATCTAGATGTGCTAGCAAGATATAGTGATGCAAATGAGGTATTTGATATAAAAGACTCAAAATCTACTAATGGATATGTGTTCACACTCGGAGGTGCAGTTGTATCATGGAAATCCTCTAAACAAATTGTTATAGCCAGATCCACTATGGAATCTGAATTTATTGCTCTGGATAAGTGTGGTGAAGAGGCTAAATGGTTACGCTAATTCTTAGAGGATATTCCAAAGTGGCCAAAGCCTGTGCCAGCAATCTGCATTCATTGTGATAATCAATCTGCAATTGGAAGGGCACAAAGCAATATGTATAATGGTAAGTCTAGACATATACATCGTCGACATAATACCATTAGACAACTACTCCCAACGGGAATTATCTCTATTGATTATGTGAAATCAAAAGATAATTTAGTGGATCCGCTAACCAAAGGGTTAAATAGAGAGGTAGTTGAAAAATCATCGAGAGGAATGAGACTAAAGCCCATAAAATAAGTCGATATAATGAAAACTCAACCTAATTGACTGGAGATCCCAAGATTTAGATTCAAAGAGACAACTTAATCATAAAGACGTAGATAGATCACTGTGAGAGTTACTCTCAATCTGTTCCTATGATTAAATGAAACAATGATGCCCGTAAGGAATAAGATTAAGCGAAAGCTTTTAATGATTCTTATGCGTCGGGTTTCTGAGCAGAGTAATGCGAGTTACTCTTAAAGAGATAACCTATATGAGAAAGAAATTGGGTCACTTCTAAAGGGAATTGTATAGGGCTCAATTCTTAAGAACTTCTCGTAGAACCAGGGGTATGTTCATGGCCAAAACGAACATAATAATGAGAACTGAATAATGTCAGGGAGGATTCTTGTGTGAATTATATCATCATTTAAATAAATGAAAAATTAGTTCAAGGACATCATGTCTATTAATAAGTAAGTAAAATGAACATATTTTCACAAGAGAAGGTTCAAAGGGTAACACCTACCTATCCTATGCAAGTCCAACCGTTAAACTCCATCACTATGTCTTGTGTCTAGATCTATCAATTTCATTCATGTGAGGGATTGTTGGAATTTTTTAATAAATTGAATGAAATAAATGGAACGAAAGTGGTGGTGTAAGTTAAGAATTTGAAAGATGAAAGGTTAGTGGATTAATGAAAGAGGTTTTAAGAACTGGAAACTAAAAAGGTGGAAAATAATGATGGAATTCAATGTTTTATCCCACTTTGAGTAGTATGAAAATGTGTTCTTCCTCTCATTTCAAACACACCAAAAAATTTTCAATCTCTCATTTTCTCACTAATTTTTAAGTTTTCCTTTGTTGGAGTTAAGGCTTAATTCAGTTCGTTAGAATAGAAGAGTGGTACTTCTCTTGTTATTCATCTATCGTTGTATCCTGAGAAACAGACGCTGCTCAAATCCTTGTGCACCCCAGTGAAGGAGGCGAATCTGTTTTAAGGAAACAGTGTGTTACGCAAGCCTCGGCATTTATCCTAAGGTTGTATTCTCCAGATCTCTTCTTGTCATTCTGAAGGATTTTTTATACATGATCACATTGTTAGTATTATTAATTTTATTGTATTGTTATTTAATTTTATTTTATTAACATTTAATTATATTGTTTTATATTCAATACATTTATTATTTACGGTTACTAATATAATAGTTGATTATTTTATAACAATGTTATTTGATAATAAATTATGCTTTTTATATATGAGTGACACAAGCTTAAGTTGTTACTAGACATGTGGATACTCGATATAACTCGATTTCTTTCTTGGCCAAATATTCAGGAAGTTAGAGCCTAAACCGTCCTACGGTATCAAAATGATCCCAATGCATAGGAAAGTACAAATGTGTCATGTGGATCACCTTCCATGCATAGTAAAATCGTGAGAATCTGGACTCATACTGAATTGACAACCAAAATAGAAAAATAATGCATTTTACACATAAATTTTGCCTTTCAAATCATGAAAGTGTTTAAATTGAGAAAATGAAGAAACATTAACAAGACGCGGTCAATTCTCTTCACTTCCATTAATATCCATCACTTCTTTTTTCTCTCAACATCCTCTTAACTAAAATAGAGTGTTGAAGGAGAAAAATTATCCAGAAGGGTATTTTTTCTTGACATAGTTCCAATTAATAACAATTCAAGAAAATGACAGTATAACGATACATGTAACAAAAGAGACCAAGAGAAAAGAGAAAGAGTACGACCTTGGGATCATGAATGAAACTGGCCAGACCTTGCATTGGGAGGCAACTCTCCATATATCTGCTTTCTATAAGATAACAGAGAATAATTCTTTTAAACATAAAATTTCTGCACAAACCAGTTAGAAGAATTACCTTCGCTTACTTCCCTTTCGACAAAATGCTTATAAGATATATGCACTGAATCTTTAACAGAGAGCAAAGTAGCATACAGACAAATTTAATTCTGAGTAATAAAGTGGTCGTATTAGCATTTAATTCCAAATCAATTCAGTAATTACAATTCAAGATCTAATTTCATCGTTGATGGAAACTTTAATGATTTATAAGATCTAATTCAATCAACTTTCATATCTGACCTAACGACATTTCAAATCAATCACACGCGCCACTGACATAGCCATAACGGTCCTGGACAATGCCACACACTGGACAGTAGTAGGAACTGTAGAGACAGCGACCTCTACCACAAGACCAAAGCGGCGGTGCTGTAGGCTCCATTGACAGGGGACTGAGGGGAGGAATCATTTGCTGTGGCTGTGGTGATTCCGTATCCTCTGATATTTCCTCATCTGTTTGCTCTCTGTCACCATCAACCACAACATCGTTGATAGACGTCATTATCCAGCCACAAAATTTAATGATTAGAGTAATTAGTGCAGATACCATCTTTATTTTAAAATGCCAGAATAGGTAAAGAAGAATAAGTGGCACAGTTCCAAGGAAGCCGTATTTCTTCAAATTTTCAATCACGACTCCACCGGCTGTGGATTTTTTGATTGGTCCTTTCTGGACTTGTGGAAGTGAAGGTGGAGGAGGTGGAGTACCACCACAGGCCATTCCGAAGACGCAGTCACCGGTGTTGGCGGTAGCAGTAGCAGCAGCCGCGGCAACCAGAGCTACAAAGTACAAACATGAGTCTGACCGCCAATTCTAAACATCTTAAAGACTTCGTATTTTTTAATTTCAAATTTAAAAAACCAGACAAACCAGATAGCGCCAAACAAATGTCTAATAGGAGTTAAATACAATTTCATCCCTGAGGTTTGGAGAAAAAGTTTTAGCCCAGTAAAATCTGAAAAGGTCATTATAGTCCTTGTCAGTGTCAGACTACTACAAACATATTTGTGTTATCACAATTATTAGGAAGAATAAATATAGAATAAAAGATTAGGACTAAAGTTACAGCGAAATAAAAAATGAAAACAGAATGAATAAAACTTATAAACAATTAAAAGATTTAAAATAAAATTCCTACCTTCAAAAATCCCTATATCAAATTTCATCTTTATATAATTCTATTGTCCTTTATTGTTTTTCTTTTTCTATTAAATTTTATTTTATAATTTTATAAACTAAAATGTTTCTTTTTTTACTTTCATTTTATTATTCTTAAAAAGTATGAAATGACAATTACACCCTATTACCGTTAAATTTTCTCATATCCTTATAATAATTTTCTCTCACTGCTGTAGTCTGAGACTGAGAGGGACTACAATGATTGTTTTAAATTTTACTATACCAAAAGTACCTCAGGGATCAAGAATCATTAACTCTATTATAAATGTCCAATTTTGTTTCATTACAGGGCTTGGGTTCGTGTTCGAACTTTGCACTTGGACATAGTAATATGCTCCTTCTAATATTGTTTCAAATTTTGTTCATGATTATCACTTAAAATACGCTCTTAGCACGTGACTAGCTACAAATATGTAAAACTAATTACGGTATTCTTATAAAATTTGACAAAATGTTGTTTATTACTTTGTTTTTAATAATGAAATTTAAATAATTGCATATTTTATGATTTTAGCAAACAAAAGAAACTAATTTCGATAAATAATTAAGTTATTTAATTTTAATTTGAGTATCATTTGAAGGGCTAAACATTGATAATAGAGAATCAATTATTATTCAGTGATACATTATGAGTGCATTTGGTTCAAGTAATGTCGTATACATTACTGGAAATGTTATATTAATGGAAAGTTAAGGGCCTGTTAGTTTTATTATTTTTGCATTATCCTATTTCTATCTTACCCAAAATACACATTTGTTTCTCTATTTTGAAAATCATATTCTATTTTATTCAACTTTTTTTAAACCACTTAAGTTTGTTAATTTAACTAAAAACCCTAAAAAAAAAGTTTAGAAATTGACAAAAACACCTCCACCCACCCACATTTGCCAGATTTTGGTTATCATTGCCGGAACGTGGCCAGAACCTGGTATAATGGTGCACTACTGGTTGGATCTAGTCGGTAATGTGCCGATCTAGTTTTTTCTGACGAAGTCCACCGTGGATCTGGTCTTTGAAGGCTAGAACTTTGGTCGTAGCTAGTCGTCAATGATGACTATATCTTTAACTGTCGTTAATGATCAAACGTGGCTAGATCTGGCCTTCTTTGGCTAGATCCACAGTGGATCTGGATGAAAAAGACCATATCGACGCACGACTGGCCAAATCCAGCTGGTCATGCGTCGATATGGTGACTCTAGCTACCCTCCGATGGTGGTGGCTGGCTGCCGGTATCTAATGGGTGGGTGGGGGTATTTTTGTTAATTTTTAATGTTTTATTATAGGGGTGTTTACGTAAGTTAACAAACCTAGGGGATGTTTTTGTTAATTTTTAAATCCTACATTGTAATAACCATCCAACTCTAACTTTTTCAAAAATCATATCCAAAATAATAAAACATACACACCTAAAATATATCGGCTCCGTTTGGTTCATAATTTTGTGTTTTTGGAAAAAGTTTTTTGAAAAAAGTTAAAAAAAAAAGTTGAATTGGGCGGGTATTACGATGTAGGATTTACAAATTGATAAAATACTCCCTATGTTTATTTTTTTACAAAACACCCCTTATAATAAAATATTAAAAGTTAACAAAAATACTTCCAATCCACCCTCAAATACGGACAGCCGGCCACCACCACCGGAGGATGGCCGGAGTCGTCGTAACAAAAACATTAAAAATATTTAGGGGTATTTAATTGAATTAACAAATTTAAGGGGTTTAAAAAATGTTGAATAAAGTTGAATAATATTATGAGTTTTTGGGTATTTTACTGTTTAACTTTTTTGGGAATACTAAAAGTAGTATTCCCAAAATCCAACCAAACGAAGCCATCGACTTTCTCCAAACTAGTACCAAATGGAGAAACCTAAAAGGCAGGGATGACCAACTCTGATACAGTAAACAATTTCAAAGTTAATTTTATTTATGTATAACAGGATAAGTATAAGAAAAACTAAACTTAATTTTCAAAATTTTGAAGGAATGACAAATTTGTTTTCTAAACATATAAATATACGTCTTTTCACCCAAGTAATTTAAAAAAAATATATATATAACATCTTAAAAATATAACCAACTCATGATCTCAAGCCATAGCTCAATAGAATTTATAATTCAAACATGATACATACTTTTAAACTCATTGAATTAAGTTGATTTCAATGGTGCATTAATAGAGGTTGCTTTAGGGCATTAGTGTAAGGTTGAAACTATAGAACACAGCGAAATAATTTCAATTTTTTAATAAAACCTTATAAACCAATCCGGGTAACGATTATTTTGCTTAAATTAATTTAATTCATACAAGGATTAAAAAAATTACTCACGTTTGGAGGTTTTTTCACTTTAATTTTTTGGTACTATTCACAAGACTGTTCATGATATTGTTCACATCACTGTTCACATCATGTTACCATTTATCAAACTATTCACAATACTATTCACCATAACTGTTTACGACACTGGTCTCGATGAATTCTTCACAAGTCAATTCAAGGGAAGAATTGCGCATTGCTATTACACGAGGAGTCTTCAAAATCAATCAAAAATCCAATTGCTAGATTGGATGTTAGGGTGAATGAAAAAGGGGCTAGGGTTTGTGTCTTGTGAGAATGAATTAATTTTCTCTCAAACCTACTTTTAAGTTCCCTTTTATAGTGAAGCTTAAAACCCTATTCCAACTTGGAGTAGGATACAATTCCATTCCTACTTTAAATTAGTTTTATTCCAAATTAATTTATGAGGGAATTCATTAGGTTTCCAATCAATATTTAAATATAATAATACTCAATATTAATTAAGTAATTTTATTTATTCTATTTCACCAAAAATAGACATATGCGTCAACATACATAAAATTACCATTCTGTCCTTTCTACATGAAAAGACCAAAATACATTTATTTTTTCCTTTGATCAAATTTCACAATCCGGATGTAACTCCCTTTATGGTGTGATTAACCACCAATTAATCGTCTCACTAAACACAGACCAAGGTTGGTCTCTAGCAAGACACCATGGCCACCCAATAAGTAGAGATTAGTGAAGAACTAAAACATGTCAACGATATGGTTACCATGTAATTTAATCATTTCATCATTCGTTATCTCATCAAGGTTGAGGTACAAAAATAGTTTCATCCTCATATCACACCCTTGATATATTTGGTGTTTGGCTATCAAACAAATGGTTGAGATTAAATCAAATTTGAGCAACAACTCAATTCCATTGTGGCCACAGATTTATGGTCGTTGCCATATAACCAAACTGCGTGGTGAGATAACTACTCTCGTTACCAAGAGTGTGAATCCTTTGCCAATCCACCATAGCCATGATATATTTCACAATGTAACCAATCATCACCATATTGATAACGCTAAAAAGGATTTGTTAGGCTAGCGTCAAACTACACCACTATGTACATATGACATTTTGGTGATCTCAAGTCTTAGGATCACATGCACCACTATCTGTAAAAGAATTTGTTCCATAGATACTGGGTTTACCATCTACATGGAATCATCTGGTGGGTCAGTCTAGTGAACTTGCAGTCAACAAGCATCTATGCATTGCACCAAGTTGTTATCCAACAACTTTGGCATACGAGAGCTGTCACTACTTTTTGATATGGTTGTTCAACGCTATGATAACATTAATGTATTATCTATCCAAAGGGCAAAATGATAAAATATTAATTGATATGCTAGCCCACTAAGGCAGCCATCTAAATGATATCTCTCCAAAATAGGAAATAAAATTCTAATTAAATAGAGAATTTGGGAAAGTGAGTTAAATTAGGGAATGAACAAGGACTAGATACGGTCCAAAAATGGAAGAATATCATGCATTCTCCAAAAGCTTAAAGAATCCTTCTACAACCCAGAGTCCTACTGCAATAAGGAAAGTCATTCTCTAAACCCTAATCTATTTCACTATATAAAAAGGGCTAAACGGCATGGAATGATCAGACAATAATAACTTGTAGAAGTGTCACACTTGAGGACTCAATATTGAAGTTGACCGTCACTGGAATTAGCCTCCGCCCTAGTTCTAGCCCTACGATCTCGCATGTGCCTTTGTAGCTTTTTTGCAAGGACAAAGACCGATGCTGCAACAAATGATCAAGTCAAAGACGAAAGAGTCTACGAAATCAAAGGCAAGGGCAAGACAGTATTCTTTTGTTTGGTGCACAAAAATGACATCAACAATAAATATTTTATAAATTATTTGATTTTAGCTTAGTCACATTGTATTTACTAGAAACTGAAATATTTTTGAGTGGTTAAAATAATGTTTATATTTTCTTAAATAAGTGAACATCTTGTGATTAAATCCTTTAATTTATTTATGGGATAATTAAACAGTTCATATCATATTTGAAGTATCAAGATTAATAAATTTGTTTAGGGATAATCTTTTTTTTTTAAATGTTGCATGAATTTTATTCTGAGTTTTATTTTAATTTTAATTTTTTTTGTACAATAATAATAATATAATTTAAAAATTTATTTGAATATAATTTATAATGACAAAATTCAATTACAGGTATTATGATCTTTTAAACAGTCAACCTAGTTAGGCTCAGGCATCCATTTTCGTGTAGAAAACTTAAATGTTGCTATGACTGTTAGGGCCAAAAAATGTCCTCAGCCCAAATAGGCCCAAAGACGAAGATACCTTCAACAAAGCCCAGAGCCATGGCCCAATTCTGATTGGGTTCGCAACAAAGTTTGAATATTAGGTCTGCTTGCCACATCTACCCTGTTGCTCATTGCTTGAAGCCAATCAGTAAAGGTCCCGAGTCGTTTGGGCCTCATCATTAGCTTGGCTGGCCCTAGGCCCTTTGATCCAGGATCACCTATTGGACCTAGGGTTTATTTACACCCCAAGGTCGTATATTCCTTGTTTTGGTACCATTCGGATTCTACCAAAAGGATCCATTACTATCCTAACTCGTCTAAGATTCGTATCTTAGGCCAACTAGGACTCCCACTCCTACTACAGCAAGGGAATTAAAAGCCTTCCTATTCACTAAACCTCTCAACCTCCAAGGACTCATAGTCCTATTAGGACTCGAAGATCCTACAGTCACTATTTAAATAGAGGCCAACCCTCTCACATGGACACAGACATTACATCTTCGAACCCAGTAGTTCTCACTCCTAGTAATCTTCTCTTTCCCTAACCCTCACTAAATTATCCTCATTCGGCTTTGCTGACTTAAGCGTTAGAGTGCCTACGACAAACACCACCCCGATGTTTTCCGTTTGCTTCATGCTTGTTTCCTCGTGTGTGCAGGTGTAGCGGATTGCTAGTGGCCTTAACCTCACGAGACCATACCCTATTTTCGTAATGGTAGATTTTTTGCATCTACAGTTTGGTGCCCACCGTAGGGCCTGTGGCAATCATTCATCTTTCAAACCCTACTTCACAAGGAAACTCTCTATGGCTGAAAATTCAGATAACACCAATCTTGGTCTCGAGGCCAGACTTTAAGCTCTTACTGCCTTTATGTAACAACACTCATACAAGATGGCAGCACTGGAAGTTGAGAACGCCGCCACCCGGACAGAAAACGCCTCCATCCAAGTCGAAAACCAGTCTCTGAAAGAAAAGGTGAGTAAATTTTATGACCTTGAGCTTTAGCCTTGTCAAGTGCAACCCAATCGTTTTTGCGCATCAGTTCTATCCATGCAGCCTCTCCAAACTCCAGATCATAGACTGACCGTCTCGGATACAAGATCGTGACAACTCTATTCATCGCTAGTGGACGATTCAGCCCAGAATCGAACTGAGCGAGGACTGCCAATAGAGCTACTCTCGATCGACCCACTTTAGGCATGAGATCAAGACATCCAAGTAATAGAAAGCCCACCACAACAAGAGCCACCCATCCTTGCCATCCCGTCTCATCTCCAATCAATCATTCCTACCCAAACCCCACTCGACTCGACTCATCCTCGCAGGTCGAACAGGCTCCCTCACCTTCAATCTACCCCGCTCGAGTCCATCCATCCCCACGAACTGAACGACTCCCAAATAACCCCTCTCACCATCCATGTAGGCCGAAACACCCGATCAGTCACAGTAGGAACCACCCAACCCAAGGGAATGAATGGAGCTCCGAATTATCAAGCGACACATGATGGAATGGCTCGCTAAACTACCCCAAGTGACTTAACCCAACGAAACGTATTGAGTGTGAATCATATGACAAACCAAGCCAATCAGGCTGACCTGGTTTCCTCCGCCTCACCCATGGAGCAAATATTGGCCAACATAGAGGCAATGATAAGGTGTATACCTGGAGTGCCAATCCCAACCAAAAAGAGCCAACCTCATAGCTATGCCGATTCACCCTTTATGGATGCAATTGCGCTAGCCGAGATGCCATACAAATTCACCATCCCTAGCATGAAGCCTTATGATGGCACAATCAACCCGGATGACCACATAGCCTCATACAAGCAGCGGATGTTCATCGCTTCGGTACCCTAAATATTAAGGGAAGACTGTATATGTAAGAGCTTCGGCTCCAGCCTCTCCGGACCATGCCTCCAATGGTACACTAACCTTCCAAACAACTCAATCAACTCATTCGCCCAACTCACCGACACCTTCGTGGAACAATTTGCCAACAGCAAGAAACTCGAGAATCTGTCAATCGACCTATGTAGAGTCTATTAGAAGAAGGGGGAGCTATTGAGAGAGTACGTTAGTAGATTCAATAAAGAAAAAATCTCCATCCCATCCTGTAATCCAAAGATAATGGTAGATGCTTTCAGAAAAGGTCTCCTTCTAGATGAAGAACTATATAAAGACCTGACAAAGCTCGGTTGCACCACAATGGAAGATGCCCTAGCCAGAGCAGTGATCCAAATTAGATGGGAGGAAGGCGAGGTGAACCGGATGAGGCATGCCAGATATGATGACCGTCACCAAAGGCAGAATGAAAGAAAGCCAAAATCCAGATCATTTGAGCCCCTTTATTAACCCTCTACCCACAATCCGAGCAGAATAAAAAAAACGTATAATCGTCAGTCGACTAGAACTGAAAATAGATCACCTAGAACAAACCAATTTAAGATTCCAAAGTACAACCTCAATATCGAACTAGCTTAGGTCGTAGCAATCATGAAAGGAATAGGACCTACCGTGAAGTGGCCAGCCAAGCTCAATCTCAACGCAAAGAGAGATAGGACCAAGTGGTGTAAATTCCACAACAATCATAGTCATAACATTGCCAATTGCATCACCCTAAGATTGGAAGTTGTAGCACTATTGAAGAGGGGACTTCTCCGGGACCTGTTGACAGATAAAGGGAAGAATATAATCGGCCAGAGAAGCTCGAAATAAACATCCCCCCTTTTATAAGAACCGACACCAAAGGGGTTCTGTTCCATTATCTCTGGAGGGTAAAAAATTAGTGGGGTGAGTTATTCCTCAACCAAGTGCTACGCTCGAGCCAACCATCACTTAGAAGTCCGATCCATTCATCCATACCCTCGGGCACATACCAACCCGATCATTTAGTTTGAAGATGACGAGCCAATCACCCTAGCCGCCCCTCATCACGATGCTCTGGTCATCTCCCTCTAGATTGTTAACATCCTAGTCAAGAGAGTATTCATAGACGGGGGATCTTCAATAAACATCATCTTCCTTAAAGCAGTGAAGGCCATGGAACTGGATGAATCAAACATTAGTAGACGACCAACCATCATAGTCGGGTTCAGTTTTGAGTAAAAGTACACCATCGGTAAAATCGCCTTGCCTATCTATGCCAGCAGAGTCAACAAGCAAACCATCTTCCTAGTGCTTGATTTGTCCTCACCATACAATGTCATCTTGAGTCGACCCTGGATCCACGACATGCGAGCTGTCCCATCCACCTTCCATCAAACTATCAGGTTTCCAACAAAATAAAGAGTAAGAGAAATCAAGGGTGATCCTAAGGCCTCTAGAGACTACTACAAAAATGCCTTCAAAGGCAAAGGTCATGCTTCATAGCAACTACAGTTCCATCCAACCCTTTCAACCGAGTTAGATCAACCATCCATGGAAGAGTTGGATGAAGTGTAGATACATTTGGACCACCTCGACCGAAAGACCCAAATAGGCTCTCGCCTCAATCCTGAGATAAGAGAACGACTTATAGACTTCCTCAAACAAAATCAAGATTGCTTCACCCGGTTCCACGCAGACATGATAGGAGTCAACCCCAAGGCAATCATCCACCACCTTCACGTGGATTCGGATCACCCTCTAGTTTAGTAGAGGCGAAGGAAGTTCGCGCCAGAACGTAATCGGGTCATCAATGAAGAAGTTGACAAACTACTGAGTAACGGATTGATCAGAGAAGTCTATTACCCTGACTGGTTGGCAAACGTGGTGGTTGTGAAGAAAAAGAACGGAAAATGAAGGGTCCGCATAGAATTCATAGATTTGAACAAGGCAAGCCCCAAGGACTCTTGCCCACTCCCACATATCGACATCATGGTCGATGCAACAGTAGGTCACGAGCTCTTAAGTTTTATGGATGCCTTTTCAAGGTATAACCAGATTTTGGTACACCCGGACGACCAGGAAAAGATAGCTTTCATCATCGAGAAGGGAACCTATTGCTACAAATGTAACGCCCCGCTTGAGATACGTAGCCATTGTTTATGGTATGGCCTAAAGGGTTACTGAATTGCCCCTAAATGAGTTCATATATTATTCATGTTGTTTGGTTGGCCCTTGGTTGAGTTTATGTTTTGGGTTTGGTTGAGTGTTTATCATGGAATTGATCAAGACTTAGCAGATTTTGGAGTTGCAGTCTTTGCTAGGGCGAGGGAGAAGCTTCGTCGCGGCGGTGTCGGTTCTGGAATGTTTCACCCGGGCGACAGAAAGTTCTTCGCCACGGCGACGAGACGGCAGAAAAGTTCCTTGAAGTTTCTAGAGAATTCTCCATAGGGGTAAAATAACTTTTCTACCCCTAATTAGCAGGAAAAGTGGGGAGTAAAATGTAAGGAAATTTCATGGAGAATAGTGTAAAATGGGGGTGAATTTGTAAAGAATTAAAGGATAAAGGTGGAAATTTTAAGAAAGAGTAAGGGCAAAATGGGAAAGAGTGTATATTATATGAGCTAATAAGGGTTGAGTTCTCTAAACCCATTCATTTCACCCATTTCCGCCGCCTCTTCATCTCCCATTTTCTCTCAATTCCTCACTCAATCTTCCAAGGGATTTTTGAGAGTTTTGAGTTGGAATTTGACAAAGGATTGATCCTAAGCAAGAAGAGGTAAGAATCCCTACTTTAGAGATGAGTTTTATTTATATAAGGGTTAAGTTCTTACTAAGTTTATGCTTAGGAAATAAGGGAAATCTATGATCCAACAAAAGTAGAGAGCTTTAGTGGAGACTACTCAAGTATGAGGTAAGTAAATCCCAACCCAAGTTGAGATTTGAGAATTCTTTGAGTAGAGATTTAGTAGAAATGATGTATACATGTTTTATGTAAGTATTTGAGAAATTGAGTAGAGACAAACATGTATGTTGTTGAGAAATTGTGTAGAGATATATGCTTACTTGTTGAGGAATTAAATTGAGATGAATATTCATGTTGAGTTGTTGGATACTTCTCCTTTATAAGGAGTGTAGATGTGTAATGATTTGAGATGAAGTTAGATGAGATTGAGTATGTATTTTGGGAGTGTTTTTCTATGGTGGGGATTATGCCCATAGAAGGGAGTTTACTTCCAATTTGGATGGTTAAAGATAGAAATAGAGTTGTAGTTAGATAAGAAGTTTGATATGCACATGAGTTGTTTGATGAAATGACTAAGAGAAGCATGAGAATGAGTTATGAACCTTAATTATTGCAACATTGCATATTAGCATTTCTTAAGTGCATTAATGAGCATGAACCATCCATATGCATTGATTGTGCATTGAGAGAGAACTTGAGGAAAAATTGAGAAAGAGTAGAGAATTACTCTAAGAGTTAAGCTACATTATGATGAGTAGCTAGAGAAAGAGTAGAGATCTTGTGCACAAGAGTTAAAGAAGAGAATAGAGTAAGTTGTGCGATGGGGAACCTGTGAGTGATAAGTAGAATCATGAGAGTGGATGCTTTGTGATCCCCAGCCGTGTCTGCGGTAAGATGAGGCCATGACCGTCACATAGAGTGGAACATAAGGTTCCAGCCGTGCCTTCGATAAGAAGGGGTCGTGACATTTGAGAGAGATAGAGAGAAAGCATGAACACTCACATGGCCAAAGGTTCCGAATCCATGCATGACCAAATCCGATCGGTAGAGAAATGAGCGGAAGTCACGTAGAGTGGTAGCGCCCAGTCGTGCCTCTGGTCAGATGAGGTCGTGACATTCCAATGAGTAAGAATGAGAAAGAACAGAAATAGAAAGCACAGAGATGAGAAAAGCTAAGAGTTAAGCTATATTGAGAAAGAGATGAGCAAACATGAGAAAGAATAAGAGAGAGATAAAAACATAGAGTAGGTTATGCGATGAGGAACCCGTGAGTAATGGGTAGAGTATTCCCGCATGTACGCCGCATTGAGAAAGCGGCATGAGTATGAGAGAGAGAAGTGGTGTAGCCCGTGAGAGTGCATGCAGATGAGGGCTATACCCGAGAGTACCCGAGAGAGAGAGAGATTATACACTCACATGGCCAAGGGTTTCGAATCCATGCATAACCAAGTCTGATCGGCTAGAATGAGGAGAAGTCACGTAGAGCGGGAGCGAGTCCCGGTCGTGCCTCCGGTAAGAGGAGGCCATGACGACTAAAGAGAGTTAGTAGAAAAGAGTTATGAGAAACAGAAACAGAAATGAGAATGAGATTATAGAAAGAATTAAAGAATGAGAAAGCTTGAGAAAGAATGAGATAGAAAGAGAGAGAGAGAGAGTATGAGAAAGAATGCGAGAGTTTGAGCTAATAAGAATAGAGAGTATAAGAAAGAAACATGCAGTTCTTTTGTATTACTTGCATGTAAAGCTTATACAAGCGAGAACCATGATTTTCCTTCATGGTGAGTATAATGAGAATAAGAGAGAACCATGATTGTCCTTCATGGTGAGTAAGAATAAGAGAAAAAGAACATAGAGAAAGAAAGAAAAAAAAAAAGAGAGCAGAACAGAGTTAAAAGAGAATAAAAGTATTAGAAAGAAAGAGAAAAACAGTGAGAAATAGAAAATAGAAGAACGGTAGAGTAAGGAAAGAACCAAAAAAGTGAGTTGCGGGGACAGGTAGTAGAGGATTTACTTACTGAGCCTTGTTGTGCTCACCCCATTGTTCCTCTCTGTTTTGCAGGAAATAGGAGCAGCGGTCGGATGGACGTCGAGGAGCAGAGAGTATTGGCACTACTGTCCACCAGCTATGATATTTTGTATTAATTATAAAGTTTTTAATATATAATATTTTGTATTTGTAAAGAATTATATTTTATGAGTAAAGAAAATTTTGAGCCCACTATCTTTCATATGATATACATATCTATATTTTACATAGTATGAACTAGAAGAATAGTAGTAGAGAGCAGGTGTTACAACAAAGTAATGCCTTTTGGTCTTAAGAACGCTGGGGCCACCTACCAGCGACTGATCAATAGAATGTTTACCGAACACCTTGGAGACACTATGGAAGTATAAATTAACAACATGCTTGTCAAGTCCCTTATGGCCGAGCAACACCTCGACCACCTCAGCCAAGCATTTGCCGTCCTAAGGAAATACAATATGAAGCTAAACCTAGCCAAGTGTTTGTTCCGAGTCTCGTCAGGAAAATTCTTGGGGTACATGGTGACTCAGCATGGGATAGAAGTCAACCCTGATCAAACCCAGACGATCCTCAACGTACCATCACCAACTTGCATCAAAGACGTCCAGCGCCTTGGGGGGCGAGTAGCTGCCTTGAGCCGATTCATCTCTAGATCCGCGAACAAGTGTCACCTCTTCTTCACTACACTCAAGAAATCCAAGAAATTTGAGTGGATCTCTACTTGTGAGGAGGCCCTACAACAGCTAAAACCGTATGTAACCTCTCCCCCACTTCTTTCGAAGCCAGTGGTTGGGGAAAAGCTTTACACCTACCTGGTAGTCTCGGAGACAACCATCTTAGCAGTATTAGTTCAGGAAGACAATGCAAAGCAGTTACCAGTTTACTATGTAAGGAAATCACTCCTTAATATCGAGACACGATACTACTAGTTGGAGAAATTAGCACTCGCCCTCGTCCATACATCCAGGAAGCTCAAACCATATTTTCAATGTCACTCCATAGTGGTCCTCACCTCCTTCCCACTCAAGAAGATACTTCATAAGCCAGAGTTATCAGGCCGGCTCACCCAATGGACAGTAGAGCTTAGTGAGTTTGATATATCTTTCCAACCATGCACCGCCATCAAATCCCAAGTGTTGGTAGACTTCATTATTGATTTGACTCCTAACACTACCGTCCAGACAGAAAAAGAGTTATTGTGCATGATTAGCAGGTCGTCTTCGAGGTGGACCCTTTCAGTGGATGGCTCAAGCAATGTGAATGGAAGCAGGCTCAATATTGTACTTATTACACCAGAAGGGGATGTCATCCAGTGGGCCATACGGTGTGGGTTCAAGTGCACAAACAACGAAGCCGAATACGAAGCCCTTATCGTTGGACTCACTATGGCCAAGGAGATTAGAGTAAGAAAGCTGGAGGCAAAGTCTGATTCTCAACTTGTAGTCAACCAGCTACAAGGCACTTACCAAGCCCGAGACTCGAAGATAACAACCTACTTGAACTTGGTCAAAGAAATGTAGTCTGCCTTTAAAGAATTCTTAATCACCCAAGTCCCAAGAGTGGAGAACACCCATGCTGATGCCCTTGCCAACCTCGGCTCAGCCCTTCAAGGCTCCTCCCAGTCATCCATCCCACTATTATTCCTCCAATGGCTAGCCAATTGGAAAGAATATCCAACGAACAAGTTGCCCAACCCAAAAGATCCCAAAGAAGTAATGGATGTCGGACCAGCTGACTCCTGGATGACTCCAATAATCAAATACTTAGAACATGATGAGCTTCCAGTCGACAAGAATGAAGCACGCCACTTGAGAGCAAAAGCCACAAGATTCACCACATACGAGGGTCAACTCCTTAGGAAGTCATTCTCTGGCCCTTACCTCAAATGCATAAGCCTAAAGGAAGTCAAGTATGCTCTCGTCGAACTCTATAAAGGCGAATGCAAAAATCATGCAGAAGGATGCAACCTTGCTCGCTGGGTGATCACCGCTGGTTATTATTGGCCAACTATACGCACTGACTCAGCATCTTATGTGAAGAAATGCAATAGATGTCAAAGGTTCGCCCATGTGTCGCACCTTCCACCTGAGCGACCTAACTCCACTCTCACACCTTGGCCATTCATGAAGTGGGGGATGGACATAGTTGGAAAACTCTCAACCGCACCCAGGCAACGAGTCTTTATGTTGGCGGTCACCGACTATTTTACTAAGTGGGTTGAAGCCGAAGCACTCGCTCAAGTCAAAGAATAAGAGGTAAGAGCCTTCATCTGGAAACATGTTATCTACCGATTTGGAATACTGAAGGAAATAATTACCGACAATGGATCCCAATTCATTAGCTCAGGCTTCAGAGACTTATGCAACATGTGAGGGTTTAAGCTCAGCTTCTTTACCCCTTGCAACCCCCAATCGAATGGCTAGACTGAATCATCAAATAAAACAATCATGCAGACTTTAAAGAAGCACCTCCAAAAAGCTAAGGGCGCATGGGCAAATGAACTACTAGGGGTCTTTTGGTCTTATTGATCAACAGCCCGCTCATCCACCGGCGAAACCCTTTTCTCTCTCACATATGGATCTAAGGCAGTCATCTTAGTCAAAATATCAGTCCCCTCAACCAGACTCCAATGGTCGGATGAAAAAGCCAATAGCCAGAACCTTTGTTACAACTTGGACATAGTCGATGAACTACGCGAGCGGCCAAACATCCAAAATGCAATCTACTAGCAGCAAGCTGCTCGACACTGCAACTATAATGTCAAAGTAAGAACTTTCAAACAAGACGACTAGATCCTTTGCAAATTCTTTCAAAACACTAAGGAGATCAACTCTAGCAAGCTTTCTACAAGATCGCTAAGGAAGTAGGAAATGACACCTACAGACTTCAAACCCCCGAAGGCAAGGACATCAGCAATAGTTGGAATGCAATCCTTCTTAAATGCTAATGTTTTTAGTCAAATTTATCTCATCGTCAATTCTTTATTCTTGTTTTTGTTTTAAAAGGGATGAATAGGCTTGTCCACATCCCTCACCTTCAGTTGACTTCATGGCCTGAATTCAATAAAAGAACTATTCAGCGATATAGTGGTATACACCTTCAATCGGCTCAAACCGATTCATTGATTTACACCGTCAGTCGACCCAGACAGACTTAACAAATTCACCAAAACTTACACCTTCAATCGGCTCATACCGATTCATCGACCTATACCTTCAGTCGGCCAAGACTGACTTAGCAATTCACGAAAACTCATACCTTCAATCGGCTCAGACTGATTCATTGACTTACACCGTTAGTTAACCCACACCAACTTAATAATTCACGCAAATTTACACCTTTGGTCGACCGAGCCTGACCAAAAATAACTCAATGGCTTACATCTTTAGTTGGTCATACATACATGTTCCTATCACCTTCGAAGCGACACCATCACAACATAAGTAGTCGATTCAAACTGGTTACCTTGGCTTGCGCACCCAAATTGGATCACGCTGTCTCGACTACAACGTTCTACCCTGGATAAGAGACATCTACAAGGCGATTACCTAGGAAAGATGGCTCAACCCCCACACATCTACAAGTAATCAATCCATCCATCCACGAAGAAAGCAGTAAAATAGAAACACAAGCAGAAATATAAAGCCCCAAACAGCTAAGTATCAGATAAACAAAAAACACCAAACAGCTAAGTATCAGGTACAAAAAAGGCACACATGCCATGAAAAGGCATCATAGGCCCTAGAAATACATGAGAAAAAAATAAACCTATGGGGCATCTTGCCCCATATCATCAGTACGAGTTGTCTCACTCATCTCCAACTTAGTCACCCTGTCACTGGCCCCAGCAATCATCCCCACAGCCTGGTCGTCGGCATCCTCTGTAACCGATCATCCCAACTAACTAGCGAGGTCGAATACCTGGTCACCGACCTGCTCCTCCACATAATCTGTGTGACCAACAACCTCCTCCTCTTCCATCTCCAGCAAGAGTTGGATGTCCTCATCCAGGTTCTAGTGGGCGATGTTCCCAGAATACTGAGACACTGCTCCCTTAGCAACCCAACCTCCGCGTTCTTCTCAGCCAACTCCTTCTTCAATCGCTCCAGCTCGACCTCGACCTCCTTTAGTCACTGCTAGTTTCGCCGCTTAGTTTTCTGGGCTGTCGCCTCTCTGTGTAGCAGATTGGCGTTGGATTTGGAAACATCTTGTATCCTCTTCTCCTGTGACACGATGGATTTCCTAAGATATAGGCTACTTGTGAAAGCCTGCATGATAAAACCACTCGATCAATATACAGTCATTATAAGTACAGTAAGGTAAAAATCTGGTTCATACTTGGAAAGCGCGGGAAACCCCCCAGTCAGCAGCTACAACTGCACACATCTGGTTCAGTTGGCTCTCATCCGCTGGGAGCAGGAATGAATCGACCAGCTTGCTTATGGAAGCGGCATCCGAATAGGTTGACGTGGAAGCTAGGGTATTAAAAGTAAGTATCTCAATCTCCTCATTCAAGACTCAGTCTCCTCATCCAAGACCACCGTCTTAGATGACCCAACCCCGGGTGCAAGCGGTTGTCTGGGTGGAGTCACAACCACATCTTCCACTTTCTTCTCCTTTTTAGTCGAAGAGTCCTTTTTTCGCTTCTCGCGACATCTCACTCGCGCTCGGGACGGTTAACTTCTTCATAAGCTTCTTTGTAATCGTAAATTCCTCAACAGTTAGTGAGTTCAGCCTCGACTTACAAGACAAAATATGATTACAGTAGCGGATAAGCAACACACTCTAAGTCTGTTTCAATGAAGGGAAGGGGATACCTCGCTAAATCACACCAACTCTGCCCAAAGGTGACTCGTCCTCAGATTCGCCTCCTCCAACATTACTTGCCAATCCCTCTGCGCCTTAGGAGTATCAAGAACCTTTTTAGTCTGCATGTCCAAGCCATCCCCAATCTGCCCGGAACAATTGAATTCAAGATCTACAAAGGAGAAACACAATAAGACTTTAGTAATCAAAGCATGAATAAAGACTAAGTTCCTCACCAGTCGCTTGCCAAGTATACAGGATCTCGCCTCAGCCTCTCTCCCCAAAGACCGTTTCACCTCTCATGAAGAAGAAACATTCCTTCCAGTTTTTATCACTCTCCCCAAAGACCGCTTCACCTCTCATGAAGAAGAAGCATTCCTTCCAGTTTTTATCACTCGACCGGAGGTCGATCACGAGGTGAGCCCGATCGTGCTTGAGATTGATCAAATACCGGCCCTTATCCTTGTCATTTTCCTTCAAACAATATGAGTATAGTAGCTCATGTAGCCCAAACATCACATGATTTCGCACATTGAGGTCCTCCAGAGCCATCAACAATCTCCACCCATTTGGCATAATTTGAGTCAGCGTAATCATGAAATGGTTCAAGACCTCCTAGACAAGACGGCGATAAGAAGCCTTAGCCTGTAATGGAACCATTTCTCGTAGGCACTCACCCAAGCTTTTGCCTCTCAGTTGACCTTCCTGTACCACTTTGGCACCCTAATTTCAACAGACTCCAGAATTTGGTACATTGTCCTAATCCACCACACATCACTCACCTTCAGCAAGGGCGGGTAGTCTTTACTCAATATCCTGCTATTGAGCCGACTCGGCTCGTCTTTGAAGTCATTACTGGTAGAGGGCAAACTTTCTGAACCATCGGCTTCATCGAAGTCTTACCTACTCGTCCCTTGCCCATTCGAATCACCATCGTTCATAGTAGCGTTACTCGGCCCAAGAGCGACCATATTCACCCCCTTCGGTATGCCGATCGGAATGTCTCTACCCTCTGGCATCACTATCATTATTGGGGCATTCTCGTATTCATTCCTAACTTCCATCTCCACCTTGCTCAAGTCGCTCGACTTTGACTGCGACATTAAACTCTTTATCCACTCGACTCGGGCGACTGATTGGTTTTTAATACCAAGTCAAATCCTCAGTTCCAAAAGCCCCACTCGCCTAGAGCGACTGATTGAATAGCTCTGAAATTAGGCTAACTCTTTGCTTCTAAGAAACTCTCAGCTTGGTCTGGATGACTGAATACCTGCTACCTTGGGACCCCCCGTTCAGACCCTTTTCCACTCAACTTGGGAGACTGGGTGACCTACGTGACTTAGCCTTTACCAAAACCAAACCTCTTCACTCAAAACACCTCACTCGACCTGGTCAAGCAGACCGAGACGAGCTAAATGGGAAGGCTACATAAATCGATTCCATCTTCTATCCTCTCTATACCCAAAAAACCTAGTAAAATCCAGAAAAAACTAAAAACCCAGAATCTCCACACACAGACCACACCAAATCGATCCTAAACACCAAAAATCTCCTAAACGCCAAACCGAAGAATCAAAATCATTCAATTTGCCTACCCCGTTCAACTCAAACAAACACAACGCCTCTTTGTCAAACTCCCCTAAAAAATCTACCAAACTCCACTCAAATCTCTCCAAAAATGCCACAAAAACAAAAAAAAAAAAAAAAAGAAGAAAGGAAACGGAAAGTAGCGCAATAAACCAGTATTTACCATGAAAATGGTCGGAATCCCCGAAAGTATGTCCACCGCCACTAAAAAAACTCGAAAAGAGGAAGAAAACGCAAAGAAAGAGAATGAGAGACGAAATGAAGATACACAGTCGCCTCATCGATTTTATGAACAAAAGCTGGCAAATGATACACATGGCAACCTTAGACTAGTTATGGAACATAGAAACTTTTCGTTTTCCCACTCAAATAGAAGAGCGATCTCTACCGCACATGTGTCACCAACCCACGCACACTCGAAAGACGTGACTGGATGCATGCATCCAACACAATCACTCGGCCAACCCAGCCGAGTAGGTGTTTCTTACATACGAACTATTCATCTCCTACGGACGAGCAAACACCTTCTAACACTTCAGATCTATTCGGTTGGCCCTCTCGACCAAACAGAATGATCAAAAGTATCAGTTAACCTTGGCCCTTCGGCCCCGTAACAAACTCAGCCAAAAAGTGACAGAGCACCCAATCACTCGGTCAGCCCGACTGAACGAGCCAACCACGAGCTAGAGAGTACGCATACACCTACTTATTCGGATTCAACCAATCAGTCGAAGATACCACCACCAAAATGACCTTAACGTATTCCACTCGGTACAATACGCCGAGTACTAACATCTTTATGGGATAGCTCACACACTCTCTCACTCTGCTCGATACACTGAGTAAGGACACTTTCATGGGATGTCTTGTATACCTTCCCACCCAGTTCGACATACCAAGTGAGGACACCACTAGCAGATTCTTTCATGCTTTCCCTCGATCCAATTCACCGGGCGAGGCCATCAAGGTCAACTCCACTCACTCACTTGGTCAGAAACGCCGAGTAAAAGCATGATTGTTTTTCACCTCCACCCACTCGGCTTGGTATATCGAATGCATCACCTATAATAAAAGCTACACTATTCGTTCCCGCAAACAGAGAAGCAGCACGTTCGCATATTCAACCAGTCGGTCAAAAAGGATGACTAAGCACACCTTCATGCAACCCCTACTCTTTAAGCTAAGCGCTCCTTAACTTAGAGAGTGAGAGGCAAACTGTTAGTGCCAAAAAATGTCCTCGGCCCAAATAAGCCCAAAGATGAAGACACCTTCAACAAAGACCGGAGCCATGGCCCAATTCCAATTGGGTTCACAACAGAGTTTGAATATTGGGTCCGCTCGCCACATCTACCCTGTTGCTCACTGCTTGAAGCCAATCAATAAAGGCCCCGAGTCGTTTGGGCCTCATCATCAACTTGTCTGGCCCCAAGCCCTTTGATCCAGGATCACCTATTGGACCTAGGGTTTATTTAGACCCCAAGGTCGTCTATTCCTTATTTTGGTACAATTTGGATTCTACCGAAAGGATCCATTACTATCCTAACTCGTCTAAGATTCGTATCTTAGGCCAACTAGGACTCTCACTCCTACTAAGGCAGGGGAACTAAAAGCCTTCCTATTCACTGAACCTCTCAACCTCCAAGGACTCACAGTCCTATTAGGACTTGAAGATCCTATAGTCGCTATTTAAATAGAGGCCAACCTTCTCACATGGACACAAACATTACACCTTCGAACCTAGTAGTTCTCACTCCTGGTAATCTTCTCTTTCCCTAACCCTCACTAAATTATCCTCATTCGGCCTTGCTGACTTGAGCATTGAAGTGCCTATGGCAAACACTACCTCGGTGTTTTCCGTTTGCTTCGCGCTTGTTTCCTTGCGTGTGCAGGTGTAGCGGATTGCTGGTGGCCTCAACCTCACAGGATCAGACCCTATTTCTGTAAAGGTAGATTTTTTGCATCTACAATGACAACTTTCTTAAACTACTTCACTAATTCATTTTCAATTACCAATCAACAACCATAATAGCAAAATCACAATCACAGAAAATGGTAAAAAAAAAAAAAAAAATTAATAAACTTACCACTTCATTAAATTAGCATTTAAATAGGAAAAAATAATAATTACTATTACCAACATCAGTTTTAAGGGCAATTTTGTAATTATAACTCAAACAGGTTTTGGGATTCGATAATGTTTTCAAGGTCATAATGGTAATTAAGAATCTTTCAATAAATAGTTNCATGAATATGAAAATAGTGCAATTTTTAGGTTTAACCCATAAAAGTCCAAACGAAGTCAAAACCCTACCCGTTTTACTTGAATTGATATTCTGTGTTTCATTTTGCTTTCTTAATTAAGATTTAATTCTTTGTTAAATTTCATTTTTTTTTCTTTTTCATTACAAATTGCTCCCACCAATCCAAAGAATTCGATTACTTCAACTTGATAACGTTAGGAAACTTAGTGCTTTGCTAACAGTCCTCGTGGGAACGATATCCTACCCATCACTTTATTACTTGAGCGACTAGTGCACTTGCTAGTTTTGCATGTTGTAGTAAACACGCATCAGTATCTCTCCAAACTCAAAACATGAAAGTTGTAGATATATTTCTTAGCGTTCCAGAGAATTTTAAATCATCTCAATCGGAGCTCGGATGAGAGAGTTATGCCAAGATTACGAAACAACGTTGAAACTATCCGAATTCACTTAATTAGTTCTGTTCTGCAATTAACGCCTCTATTTGCATCCTAAATCAGAATAAAGTAATAATGAGTACAATTAGGCAACAAATATGTATAAAAGACTAAACATTAAGGTGGGTAAATATGACATTTTGCATTCCCATCACCAACCTAAGGGAATGAATGGAGATCCAAATTATCAAGCGGCACACGATGGAATGATTTGCCAAACTACCCCACGTGACTTGACCCAACGAAACACGCCGAGTGCAAGTCATATGACAAACCCAGCTAACCAAGCCGAACTAGTGGCCTCCGCCTCGCCCATGGAGCAAATATTGGCCAAAAGACTAATCGACATAGAGGCAATAATGAGGCATATACCTGGAGTGCCAATCCTAACAAAAAAGAGTCAACCTCATAGCCATGCTGATTCACCCTTTGTGGATGCAATTGCGCCAGCCGAGATGCCACACAAATTCACCATCCTTAGCATGAAGCCTTATGATGGCACAACTGACCTAGATGACCTTCTAGCCTCATACAAGCAGTGGATGTTCGTCGCCTCAATACCTCGAATGTTAAGGGAAGCCTGCATGTGTAAAAGCTTCGGCTCTAGCCTCTCTGGACCAGGCCTTCAATGGTACACTAACCTTCCAAACAACTCAATCAGCTCATTCGCCTAGCTCACTGACACATTCGTTGAACAATTCGCTAGTAGCAAAAAACTCGAGAAGCCATCAACTGACCTATACAGAGTTTACTAGAAGAGGGGGGAGCTGCTGAGAGAGTACATCAACAGATTCAATAAAGAAAAAATCTTCATCCTATCCTGTAATCCAAAGACAGCGGTAGATGCTTACAGAAAGGGTTTCCTCCTAAATGGAGAACTATACAAAGACCTGACAAAACTTCGCTGCACCACAATGGAAGACGCCCTAGCCAAAGCAGTGATCCAGATCAGATGGGAGGAAGACGAGGCAAACCAAATAAGGCTTGCTAGATATGATGACCGTCACCAAAGGTGAAGTGAAAGAAGGTCAGAGTCCAGATCCTTGAGCCCTGTTATCAACCCCTTCCCCGTAATCCAAGCTGAATAAAAAAATTGTATGATCGCCAGCCGACCAGAGCCATAGCTAGGCCATCGGAATCAAAACAATTCAAGATTCCAGAGTACAACCTTAATGTTGAACCATCTTAGGTTGTGGCAATCATGAAAGGGATAGGACCTACCGTAAAGTGGCCAGCCAAGCTCAATCCTAGTGCAAAGAGGGGCACGACCAAGTGGTGCAAATTTCACGACGACATGGTCATAACACCACCGATTGCATTGCCCTAAGATTGGAAGTTGTAGCACTATTGAAGAGGAGACATCTCCGAGACTTATTGACGCATAAAGGGAAGAATACAGTTGGCTAGAGAAGCTCTAAAGAAACATCTCCCCCTCCACGGGAACTAACACCAAAGAGGTTTTGCTTCATTATCTCTGGAGGGTCAAAAATCAGTGGGGTGAGTTATTCCTCCGCCAAGCGCTACACTCGAGCCAACAATCACCTAGAAGTTGGTCCATCCATCCATCCCCTCGGGCACATACCAACCAAAACATTTAGTTTAAAGATGATGAGCCACTCACCTTAGCTGCCCTTCATCAAGATGCTCTAGTCATCTCCCTTCAAATCGCCAACATCTTGGTCAAGAGAGTATTCATAGATGAGGGATCCTTGGCAAACATCCTCTTGCTTGAATTAGTGAAAGCCATGGGATTGGATGAATCAAACATCAGCAGACGGCCAACCATCCTGGTCGGGTTCAGTTTTGAGCAGAAGTACACGATTGGTGAAATTGTCTTGCCTATCTACGCCAGCGGAATCAACAAGCAAACCATCTTCCTAGTACTTGATTGCCTTTCATAGTACAACGTCATCTTGGGTTGACCCTGGATCCACGACATGCAAGCTGTCACATCCACCTTCCATCAAACTATCAGGTTTCCAACAAAGTGGGGAGTAAGATAAATCAAAGGCGATCCTAAGGCCTCCAGAGGCTGCTACAAGAACGCATTCAAAGGCAAAGGTCATGCTTCATAGCAACAAAAGTCCCATCCAACCCTTCCGACCAAGCGAGATCAACCATCCATGGAAGAGTTGGATGAAGTGCAAATACATTCCGACCACCCGACCGAAAGACCCAAATAGGCTCTCGCCTCAAGTCCGAGATAAGAGAACGACTTATAGACTTCCTCAAGCAAAATCAGGATTGCTTCGCCTGGTCCCACGCGGACATGACAATCGTCAACCCCGAGGCAATTGTCCACCACCTTCATGTAGATCTGGATTACCTTCTAGTGAAGTAGAGGCGAAGGAAGTTCACTCCAAAATGCAACTAGGTCATCAATGAAGAAATTGACAAGCTACTGAGTAACAGACTGATAAGAGAAGTCTATTATTTTGATTGGCTAGCAAACGTGGTGGTCGTGAAGAAAAAGAACGGAAAATGGAGGTCTACATAGACTTCACAGATCTGAACAAGGCATTGTTAGGAAACGATCAAGTTATAGCAGTGGAAACAAAAACATAAACAACATGAATCGTTCCTTAGAACCAAGATCAGAGCACAAATTTACAGTTTATACAACATATATTAGAATCTGCAGAAAATCAATTTAAAGATAAGAAACCATACCCACGTTTTTGGAGGCTCCTCCAACTTAACACCGAATGGGTTTCGCTACCGATCCAAGGGTATGATCGAACCACCGTTAGTCCACACGAAGATAACCCCAAGGAACTAAAGAGGGATTTGCTAGATCCTCCTTAGCCTTTATAACCAAGAACAAAATCAAAAGTATTTTGATTCAACAGCCAAAGCAATCTGGTGTGGAAGAGAGGAAAGGGGCTGGGGTTTTTCTCAAAAATGATTGAAATGAAATTCTTTTTTTTTTTTTTTTTTTAATTTCACAAAGTGTTGCACTTATATAGTGCACACTTTGCCCTATTCCATCATGGAATAGACTTGGCCACCAACCCAAACAACCCCTATGTCCAAACAACCCCATTTAGATATTTTTTATTATTATTATTTCAATTAAATTCTATTAATATATATTTCATATATTAACATTTAACAATAACAATAATTCATTTAAATATATGCGAATACATATTTAAATATGATTTCACTTATTTAATTTTATATTAACAAATTGAATAAAGTCTATGACCTCAGCAAATTTAATTACACTGTGAAATTACCAAAATACCCTTTCACCTAAAATGACGAAAACACCCTTCTTATAAACAAGTTCTTAAATTATCTTCTATGTGTGTGACCCGTAGGCTCCTAATCATATCGATAGTGTGTAGTATCGTGATTAACACCAATTAATCATCTCATTACACACAGACCAAGATTGGCCCCTAGCAAGGAATCATGGCCACCCGATAGATTCAGATTTAGAGAAGTAGGTACCTGTCAACGATATGGTTACTGTACAATCCAATCCTTTCATCATTCGTTATCTCGATGAGATTAAGGCATAGAAATAGTGTCAACCTCAGTTACTCTCAATATTATGTATTCAGTTACTGGACCAATGACCTGAATTATAAGTTGGATAGAGCAACAACTCAATACCACTGTGGCCACAGTTTTAGTGTCATTGCCATTTACTGAATTGCGTCGTGAGACAACTCCCCCCGTACCCGGGAGTGATGAATCCTCTGTCTATCCGCCATAGTCTTGATACACTCCTTGATGCAGCCAATCACTACCTTATTGACAACTCTGAATAGAACTGTGTTGGTCTAGTGTCAAACTACACCAATCGGTGCACAAGGCGCTCTGGTGATCTCAAGTCTAAGGATCACATGCACCACAATTCGTTAAAGGATTTGTTCCATAGACACTAGGGTTACTATCCATATGGAATCCTCCGGTGGATCAGTCCAGTGAACTTGCCTACAGCAAGCACCCATGTGTTGCACTAGGTTGTCACCAAACAAACTTAACAAGTGAGATCAGTCACTGCCTTTCGATAAGGTCGCTCAATACTATGATAGCCTTACCGTATTATCTGTGCCCTTACTTCAGAATAATACTAGAGCTACGAACGCTTCTAGAATGGCCACCATATGTGCATACAGGGTTCTCACTATCAAGATTTGAAACACTTGATACCCTCATCACGGTTCTCCCATTCTAAGGATATATATCAATACATAGAATAATGATTTACGCGATATAGAATCAAATGTCTTTTATTAATCAATGAACATTATTACAAAGAGTCAATTCTACAATAATTGATTGGCTCTATGGCATTTTCTCTAACAGGCATGTCCCAATGACTCCTTCCCACTCCTGCATATCGACATGATGGTTGATGCAATAGTAGGTCACAAACTCCTAAGTTTTATAGATGTCTTCTCATGGTACAACCAGATTTTGATGCACGCGGACGACCAGGAAAAGACAGCTTTCATCACAGAGAGGGGAACATATTGCTACAAAGTAATGCCTTTTGGTCTTAAGAACGCCGGGGTAACCTACAAACGGCTGGTCAACAGAATGTTTTCCGAACACCTTGGAGACACCATGGAAGTATATATTGACGACATACTTGTCAAGTCCCTTATGGCCGAGCAGCACCTCGACCACTTTAGCCAAGCATTTGCCATCCTAAGGAAATACAATATGAAGCTCAACCCACCAAGTGTTCATTTGGGGTCTCATCAAGAAAATTCATGGGGTACATGGTGACTTAGTGTGGGATAGAAGCCAACCCTGACCAAATCCAAGCGATCCTCAACATACCATCCCCAACTTGCTCAAGACGTCCAGCACCTTGCGGAGTGAGTAGATACCTTGAGCTATTTCATCTCCAGATCTACTAACAAGTGTCACCTCTTCTTCACTACACTCAAGAAATCCAAGAAGTTTGAGTGGACCCCTATCTGTGAGCAGGCCCTGTACCAGCTAAAGAGGTACCTAACCTCTCCCCCACTTCTTTCTAAGCTCGTGGTTAGGGAAAAGCTCTGCACCTATCTGGCGGTCTCGGAGACAGCCATCTCAACAGTGTTAGTCCGGAAAGACAATGTGAAGCAGCTACCAGTTTAATATGTAAGTAAATCACTCCTTGATGCTAAGACACGATACAGCCAACTGGAGAAATTGGCACTTGCCCTCATCCATGCATCCAGAAAGCTCAGACTATATTTTTAATGCCATTCCATAGTCGTCCTCACCTCCTTCCCACTTAAGAAGATACTTCATAAGCCAGAGTTATTAGGCAGACTCACCCAATGGACAATGGAGCTTAATGAGTTTGATATATCCTTCCAACCATGAACCGCCATCAAATCCCAAGTGTTGGTAGACTTCATTGCTGATTTCACTCTTAACACTATCGTCCGGGCGGAAAAAGAGTTATTGTGCATGAATAGCGGGTCGTCTTCAAAATGGACTCTCTCAGTGGATGGCTTAAGCAATGTGAATAGAAGCGGGCTCGACATTTTACTTATCACACTAGAAGGAGATATCATCCAGCGGGCCATACGGTGTGGGTTCAAGTGCATAAACAACAAAGCTGAATTCGAAGCCCTTATCGCCGAACTTTCTCTGGCCAAGGAGATTGGAGTAAGAAAGCTGGAGGTAAAGTCTGATTCTCAACTCGTAGTCAACTAGCTACAAGGCACTTACCAAGCCTGAGACTCAAAGATGACAACTTACTTGAACTTGGTCAAAGAAATACAATCTGCCTTCAAAGAATTCTCCATCACCCAAGTCCCAAGAGCAGAGAACACCCATTCTGATGCCCTTGCCAACCTCGACTCAGCCCTCCAAGGCTCCTCCCAGTCATCAATCCCACTACTATTCCTCCAATGGCTAGCCGATTGGAAGAAACATCCAACAAGCAAGTTGCCCAACCTGAAGGAGCCTAAAGAAGTAATGGATGTTAAACCAACCGACTCCTGGATGACCCCCATAATCATATACTTGGAACATGATAAACTTCCAGCCGACAAGAATGAAGCACGCCGCCTAAGAGCAAAAGCTGCAAGATTCACCATATACGAGGGCCAACTCCTTAGGAAGTCATTCTCTGGCCCCTACCTCAAATACATAAGCCCAGAGGAAGCCAAGTATGTTCTCGCTGAACTCCATGAAGGCGAATGCGAGAACTATGCAGGAGGACGCAGCTTTGCCCGTTGGGTGATCACTGTTGGTTATTATTGGCCAACTATACACACTAACTCAACATCTTATGTGAAGAAATGCGATGGCTGTCAAAGGTTCGCCCACGTCTCACACCGCCCACCTGAACGACTCAAGTCCACCCTCACACCTTGGCCATTCATGAAGTGGGGGATGGACATAGTTGGAAAACTCCCAACTGCATCCGGGCAATGAGTCTTCATATTGGCAGTCATCGACTATTTTACTAAGTGGATCGAAGCTGAAACACTCGCCCAAGTCAAAGACCGAGAGGTAAAAGCCTTCATTTGGAAACTTGTCATTTGCAGATTTGGAATACCAAAGGAAATAGTCACCGATAATGGATCCCAATTCATTAGCTTAGGCTTCAAAGACTTCTGTGACATGTGAGGGATCAGGCTCAGCTTCTCTACCCCTCGCAACCCCCAATCAAACGGCCAAACTGAATCATTAAATAAAACAATCATGCAAACTTTAAAGAAGCTAAGGGCGCATGGATAGATGAACTACCAAGGGTCCTCTAGTCCTATCGAACAATAGCCTGCTCATCCATTGGCGATACCCCTTTCTCCCTCACATATGGATCTGAGGCAGTCATCCCAGCCAAAGTATTGGTCCCCTCAACCAGAACCTTTGTCACAACTTGGACACAACCGACGAACTATGTGAGCGAGCAAACATCCTGAATGCCATCACCAGCAGCAGGCTGCTCGACACTACAACCGTAATGCTAGAGTAAGAACTTTCAAAGAAGGCGACTGTGTCCTCTGCAAAGTCTTTCAAAACACTAAGGAGATCAACTATGGCAAGCTCGGCCCTACTTGGGAGGGACCCTACAAGATTGCCAAGGAAGTAAGAAATGGTGCCTACAAACTTCAAACCCTAGAGGGCAAAGACATGAGCAATAGTTAGAATGCAATCCACCTCAAACGCTACTATTTTTAGTCAGATTTATCTTAGTGTCAATTCTTTATTCTTGTTTCTATTTTAAAAAATGATGAATGGGCATGTCCACCTCCCTCACCTTCAATTGGCCTCATGGCCTGAATTCAATAAAAGAACTATTTAGCGATATACTGGCATACACCTTCAGTCAACCCAGACCGACTTAACAATTCATGCAAACTCACACCTCCAATCGACTCAAACTGACTTGTCGACTTACATCTTCAGTCAGCCTAGACCGACTTAACAATTCACTCAAACTCACACCTTCAATCAACGCAGACCGACTCATCGACTTACACATCTAATCGGCCAAGACTGACTTAACAATTCACGCAAATTTACACCTTCGGTTGGCCTAACCTAACCAAAAACAACTCGATGGCTTACAACTCCAGTCGGCCCATACTGACATGGTCCTATAAAATCACCTCCAAACTACACTAGCAACTCAACCACTTGGCTTTGTCCACATCACAAACACAATCAGTCGGCTCAAATTGGCCGCATTGGTTCGTACACTCAAATCGAACCATGTTGACTCGATTATAATGTTTCGCCTAGACAAGATACATCTACGAGGCGATTACCTAGGAAAAAAGGCTCAACTCCCACGTATCTATAAATAATCAACCCATCCATCCACGAAGAAAGCAGTAAAATGGAAACACAAGCTGAAACATAAAAGCCCCAAATGGCTAAGTATCAGATAAACCATAAAAGCCTCAAATGGCTAAGTATCAGATACAAAAAGGCACATACGCCATGAAAAAGCAACGCAAACCCCAAAAATACATGAGGAAAAAATAAACATAAGCCTAAGAGGCATCATGCCCCACATCATCAGTATGAGTCGTCTCACCCATCTCTAACTCGATCACCCTGTCACTGGCCCCATCAGTCATCCTTACAGCCTGGTCACTGGCATCCTCTATAACTGACCGTCCTGGCTGACTAGCGAGGTCGAATACCTAGTCATCAACCCGCTCTTCTATATAATTCACACGACCAGTAGCTTCAATCTCCTGCAATAACTAGATGTCTTCATCCGGGTTACAGTGGGTAGTCTTCTCGGCCTTGTATTCCAACATCAACTCTCCCATAGCCCTGATGATGGCATCGTTAACAATGCTAAGGCACTACTCCCTTAGTGACTTAACCTCCGCGTTCTTCTCAGCTAGCTCCTTCTTCAATCGCTCTAGCTCGGCCTCGACCTCCCTTAGTCCCTGCTAGCTTTCCCGTTCCGCCTTTTGGGACGTCGCCTCTCTATGTCGCAGATTGGTGTTAGACTTAGAAACATCCCGTATTTTCTTCTACGACATGATGAATTTCCTAAGGTGTAGGCTACTTATGAAAGCCTGCACAATAAAAACCACTCGATTAGTGTACAGTCACTACAAGTACAATCAGATAAAAATTTGGCTCATACTTGGAAAGCGCGGGAAACCCCCCAGTCAGCAGCCGCAACTGCACCTATCTGATTCTATCGGCTCATCTGTTGGGAACAAGAATGAATCGGCCAACTTGCTCATGGAAACAGCATCCGAATAGGTCGATGCAGAGGCTGGGATACTAAAAGTAAGCATGGCAGTCTCCTCATCCAAGATCACCATCTTGGATTACCCAGCCCCGGGTGCAAGCTGTTGTCTAGGTGGAGTCACAACCACATCCTCCACCTTCCTCTCCTCTCTAATCAAAGAGTCCCTCTTTCGCTTCTAGCGACGTCTCGCGATGGACTCACTCGCACTTGGGATAGTTAACTTCTTCATAAGCCTCTCTGCAATCGTAAATTCCTCAATAATTAGTGGGTTTAGTCTCGACTTACTAGACAAAATATGATTATAGTAGCGGATGAGCAGCACACTCCAAGTCTGCTTTAGTGAAAGGAAAGGGATACCATGCTGAATCACACCAACTCCAACCCACAAATGACTCGTCCTCAAATTTGCCGCCTCTAACACTACTCGTTAATCCCTCTAAGCCCTAGGAATGGCAAGAACCTTTCTAGGCTGCACGTCCAAGCTGTCCCCACTCTGCCCAACACAATTGAAATCAAGATCTGTAAAGGAAAAACAAAATAAGACTTTAGTAATCAAAGCACAAATAAAGACTAAGTTCCTCACCAGTTGCTTGCTAGGTATACGGGATCTCGCCCTAGCCCCTCTCTCCAAAGACCGCTTCACCCCTCATGAAGAAGAAGCGTTCCTTTCAGTTTTTGTCACTCGGCCGGAGGTCGATCACGAGATGAGCCCAATCATGCCTTAGAGTGATTGTGTACTAGCCTTTGTCCTTATCATTCTCTTTCAGGAAATATGAGTACAGCAACTCATGCAGCCTAAACATCACTTGATTTCACACATAGAGGTCCTCCAGAGCTATCAACAATCGACATAACCTGAGTCAGTGCAATCATAAAATGATTCAAGACCTCCTAGACAAGACGGGGAATAGGAAGCCTTAGCCTGTCATGGAACCACTTCTCGTAGGCACTTACCCAACCTTTTGCCTTCTAGTCGACCTTCTCCCAGTCGACCCTCTCATACGACTTAGGCAACCTAATCTCGACAGACTCCAGAATGTGGTACATTGTCCTGATCCGCCACACATCACTATCCTTTAGTAAGGGCGGATAGTCCTTACTCAATATCCCGCTATCGGGCTGACTTGGCTCATCCTCAGAGCCACTACTGATGGAGGACAAACTTTCAGAATCGTCAGCTTCATCGGAGTCTTCCCTACTTGTCCCTTGCCCGTCTGAATTGTCGTCACCCAGAGCAACACTGCTCGGCCCAAAAGCTACCACATTCACCCCCTTCGGTACACCAACCGGAACATCTCCACCCTCTTACATCATTACCATCGTTGGGCCTCCTCATATTCATTCCTAACTTCTATCTTCGCCCCACTCGAATCGCTTGACTATGACTGCAACATTCAACTCTTTATCTACTCGACCTAGGCGACCGATTTGTTTTTCAACACCGAATCTTATCTTCAGTTCCAAAAGCTCTACTCTCCCAAAGCGACCGACTAATAGGCTCTGAAACCAATCTAACTCTTCGCCTCTAAGAAAATTTCGGCTCTGTCAGGATGACCGAGTACCTACTGTTGGGATTCACGCATTTTGGACATGGAAATGGTGTAAAATGGATGAACAAGATGATTGATGCAAGGTAGAACACAAACATAACACATAAGCTCCTTTTCTATTCAACACTTGAATCTTCTTTCTTGGAATGTTAGTTCTTCAAGTGAACTTGAAGAACCTCAAAATGTGATCCACACAAGTCAAGGAAGAGAGAGCCAAGAGAGTGAGAGAGAAAATGAGACAGTGATTTTGTTTCAATTGATTCAATTCTTTGAAAATGGTATAACACCTGGTTTATATACCATGGGCACAAAGTGTAATTTTAAATTATCTTGGGAAGTCCTCAAACAATTTAAAATTAATCTTGGAAAAAAGCATTTATGTGAAGTCCTTGATTTTATGGTTAATTCATAATTAGCCCAAATTTTAATCCCATTAAATATTCTAGATCTTTAGAATAAAACCAATGCACTTTTGTCCCCATTATTGAATCCGATTCAATAATAATATTTAATAAATCCTTATTACCCTTGGTTAGTGCTAGCTATCCATGGATAATCATTTCTCACCAATATGTTAATTCGAATGCAACTGTTTACATCCGAAGATCATTAATCTGATTAATGATATGTATTACTCTCTCTCCTTGAGTTTAGTTTTATATGTGACCATTTTGGTTCACTGTGATCTAGCCATGGGCTCAATATATGTTTTGTTATAACTCTTTATAACCAAAACTCCCACTGATTATGGTAGACGTCTAGCAATGTTCCATAACCCTTAAACCACAATGAAGTGTAAACTCCAATGAACCTTTTCTGATCGTACGCATCGTGTAGTAAAATCCCTCCGTCATCTAATCCCAATTAAGAATGGTTCATGATATGTCAAAACCCTTAACTTAATCTTTAATCGAATTGTCAATCGATACAATGGAACTCGTCAACATGAAACTACCTTTCATCTAACATTCATTATACTCTGGCCAGAGATTTCCCTTTTCCAATGTTTATTGACATTTGTTTGGGAACTCGAGATTGGATTTTTTTTGAGTTAACGGATCCCATCTTGACCATCACTTGTCCTCTCACATGAATAACATATGACCAAACTGACTTATTACACAAGACATGACTAGTCTCGTGCTTATACACCATATGAACTATATGCATCCTATGTTGAATTCAACCGTGATGTCTTAGGTCTAAGGATTTGTGGTACACTAGCATGATCCTACGATGCATCATTGACCACGTCCATGTGATTCATCGTAATCGGTCATTTTTGATAAATAGTTCACTAACCGTTTATTCATGCTAATGTCTTAGTGACACACCTCTTATAATCACCCACACTAATACCATCACATGATATTCAATGGAGACACATGCCTACTATGCAATGTGATTGCCCAATTAACATTACTTGTGTAAGGAATTCTTTGATAATCTGATCTTTTGAAGATCCGTGTCATCCGGACATTTCACATGCAATATTAATTGTAATATAAATGAAGCAGTAAATCAACATGTGAAATAAGAACACTTTCTTTTATTCATAATACATTTACAAGATATAATGTCCTTAAACCGACAACACGATTGGTTCCTAGGGCATACACTAACACCTATTACCTCAAAACCTCCCATTTAGATCCCTTGCCACTCGACCTAGGAGATTGTGCAACGTACGTGACTTAGCCATTACCAAAAACCAAACTTTTTCACTCAAACCACCTCACTCGACCTGGTCAAGCAGATCGAGATGAGCCGAATGGGAAGCCTACATAAATCGATTCCATCTTCTGACCTCTCTAAACCGAAAAAACCCAGAAAACCGAAAAAACCAAGAATCTTCAAACATAGACCACACCAAATCGATCATAAACACACAAAATCCATTAAATGCCAAACCAAAGAATCAAAATCGCCAGCAAGGTTACCCTGTTCAAGCCAAACAAACGCAACACCTCTTCTTTTTCAAACTCCCCTAAAAAATCTACCAAACCTCACCCAAATCCCTTAAAAAATACCGCAAACACAAAGAAAGGACGAAAGGAAATGAAAAACAACACAAGGAAGCAAGTATTTACCATGAAAATGGAAAAAGTTCCCAAAATCTTTTCGTTGCTATAGAGAAAAACTAAAATAGGGATAAAACACAAAGAAAGAAGAGAGAAATGGAGAATGAAATGAAACGAACAGTTGCCTTAACACTTTTATTGACAAAAGTTGTCAAAGTTTACGCGTGGCAACCTCCGATTGGTCATCGAATAGTGTGACTCCATTTTCCTGCCCAAATTCAGAAGAGAGCTCTCAGTCGTACACGTATCGAGAGATGAATTATTCAGCTTCACGTTACCTATTCAAGGTTCGTGGCCACCATGTCATGCATCTACCCATGGAAATGCTAACCACTCGCTTGGTTCACCCAACCGAGTGGAGTTATCGTCGGACGTACTAACTATTTAAACTCGGCTCTCTGGCCTTGTGACAAACGCTGCCAAAGCAAAACACAACTCCACCCTCTCGGTCAGCCCGACCGAGTGAACTAGCCACTTGCTTGGGAGTGCACATACATCTACTCATTAGGATTCAACCAATCAGCCGAAGGCACCACCCCCAGAATGACCCTAACGTATTCCACTCGATGCAATACATTGACTGCTAACACCTTCATAGGATTGTTCGCACATCCTCTCACTCGGTTCGATACACCGAATGTTAACACCTTCATGTGATAGTTCGCATATCCTCTCACTCGGTTCGATACACCGAGTGAGGACACCTTCATGGGACGTTTCACACATCCTCTCACCCGGCTTGACATACCGAGTAAGGACACCTCTAGTAGATTCTTTCATGTTTTCCCTCAATCTGATGCACTGGGCGAGGTCTTCAAGGTTTTGGTTAGATACGTTGAGTGAGGGCATGTTTGTGTTTCACCTCTACCCAACCACTCGGCTTGGTATACTGAGTACATCACCTATAATAAAAGCTATACTATTCAATTTTGCGAACAAAGAAGTAGCACATTCACATATTCAACCAATTGGTCACGAAGGACGACTAAGAACACCTTCACGCAACATCTACTCTCTAAGCTAAGCACTCTTTAACTTAGAGAGTGGGGGCAAACTGTTAGGGCCAAAAAATATCCTCTGCCAAAATAGGTCCAAAGATGAAGACACGAAGCCATGGCCTAATTCCGATCGGGGTCGCAACTGAGTTTGCATATTAGATCTGCTCAGCACACCTACCCTGTTGCTCACTACTTGAGCCCAATCAACAAAGGCCCCGACTCGTTTATGCCTCATCATCAGCTTGTCTGTGCCCAAGCCTTTTGATCCAAGATCACCTATTAGACCTAGGGTTTACTTAGATCCCAAGGTTACCTACTTCTTATTTTGGTACTATTCGGATTCTACCAAAGAGATCCATTACTATCCTAACTCGTCTAAGATCCGTATCTTAGACCAATGATAAGAGTGTAATTTATATATTTTTATTCCTTCCATATTATGTTTTTTGTTATGTTTTATGCCTAGTTGAGTTGATTAGAGTTTATTTTGTAAGTTTGGCATATTTGGATAGACTTTATGAAATAATTGAAAAAAGATTAGGAAATTCCATATTTTTGTTATTTTGACCAATGCTGCGGTTTTCAGGTTTTTCATGGAGTCAAATTTCTCGATTACAAAAGTGTTCTTTAGAAAAAGTAAAGTAGACAAATCAAGCATTCTAGGAAGGTATTATGGGCGAGAATCCAAGTTCGTTTGGGCCCTCATTAGTTGTTGCAAAACCAGACCTGGAATCCCAGTCGTGGAAGGATTTTCTGGCTAAGTATCGAGTCTTCAAATGGGCCTAACTGGAGCTTCAGATATCGAAAGAAGGTGATTCACAAGCCCAAATTCATCTACACGTCTAGGACTACAACTTTTATGAAGTGACCAAGCCCAAAAGAGTTCTTTTACATTGCGAGAATCCTGGTGCAAGCTGGATTACGAATTCTGTTTTCCATATCTGATAAGATTTTGACAGTTTTGAATGTCTATCATTTAGCAAAGATCTAGGAAAGTAATTTCCGTGATTCCTGGGGAAAAATTAAGGAAAAAACACATTATTTATTTATGAGTTGTTAGGTTAAACAGGGGAGAGCAGCAGTGGAGTTTTGTTTTTAGTTTTTTACTTTCTACGTCAATATGTGTGGCTAATCTTTCTTCTTTAGTTCAAGGGGATTTTGAAGCCTGAATTCATGTCATTGGTGTAACTTAACTTCAGTAACATTGTTCTCAATCTCGTTTTTATTGGAATTGTTTATGTTATTCTGTTTTAATTGTTTATGAATTTTGTTTGGGTGATTTAGTAATGGCCTGCTAAATTGTTTAATCGGAATTTTATCTGTTAGAATTAGGAATTGTGATATGTAATTGTCCTCTTTCTATTCAGTGAGTGACACATGATGATAGATGATTACGGACAAGTTTTCAGTCTGTCACCTTGAATAACATACCCTAAGTTAAATAATCCGATCTTGCGTGATTGTTGCTTGGATTGATCTATTTTCCTAATTCTTAAGGCTGCCATTGAATTAAACTTAGAGAGCTTATTCTAGGTTGTTCAAGGGTTAGGATCTAGTTGAAGAGCTTATTTCAGTAGTGACAATTAAGGTAAAATTCGGGTAATCGAGCTTGTTGTTTTCTAGGGTAAATAATTCCACAATAACGAGATAGAATAATGTTACGGTTAGTTCATGTCTAATGCATGTTTAGGTGGATCTTGAACCGAGAACTAGTTGTTTTTAATTTGATATTTTCTACCATTGGAGATTTATTTGTTTCACTTTAGATTGCATTGATTACAACCCATTTCATTATTCTGTTGTCGTGTTTACTGTTTAGGATTTTATTTTATTTTCCTGTTGTCTTCGTTGTGGTTATTGGCATAGAATATAGAATTTAATCGAATCATTCCCTGTGGGATCGACCCTTGCTCACCCTATATACAATTTAGTAGTTAGGTTAGTAAGGTTAATTAATATGGTGCATTCGTCACGCCACCAACCAACTAGGACTCCCTCTCCTACTAAGGTAAGGGAATCAAAATCCTTCATATTCACTAAACCTCAACCTCCAAAGGACTCATAGTCCTACTAGGACTCGAAGATCCTACAGTTGCTATTTAAACAGAAGTCAACCCTCTCACAGGGAAAAAAACATTACACCTTCTAATCCCGTAGTTCTCACTCTTGAGAACCTCGCATCTAGACTTCTGGTAACCTTCTCTTTCCCTAACTCTCACTAAATTAGCCTCATTTAGCCTTGCTGACTTGAGCGTCGGAGTGTCTACGGCAAACACCACCCCCGGTGTTTTCCATTTACTTCACACTTGTTTTCTTGCGTGTGTAGGTACAGCAGATTGCTTGTGGCCCCAACCTCAAGGGATCAGACCCTATTTCCGTAGCGGTAGATTTTTTGCATCTAGAGATTGTAAGTCAAATGGGTCCAAAACTTTGTCTTTATGGAGTTTTGCTATTCAAGTCTGATTCACATGACCAAGTCTATAGTGCCAAAGATAAGTTTGGTTCAGATTGCCACGTTTGGGTTTCTTGTTTTCAAGATTAAGAATTTCTTTATTATTTAAATCAAGAACATAAAGACCATTATGTAATCTAGTAGTTCCATAATGAATACCATTCAAACTAAAAAACATCGATCCATTAGCAATCATAAAATGATATCCATAATCGTCCAAAGTGGACACAAAAATAATCCCGGCTAGTTTAATAGGTTTAACCGGGACCCGGGAGCTTCACCGGACCAAGTTAACATTTTTTCTATTCACCCAAAACCCTAGAATTTGGGATGATGATCGACAAACAATTGAAGGTTGGGTTGTTAGGGATTTTGAAGAGAAAGTGTCAGTGAGTACAATGATGACGACGAAGTTGATTTCCAATGAGTGAATCAACTGGAAATTAAAAAAAAAAAAAAAAACCTCTAGCGGCAACAACCAACGGGGGTAGGGTGAGGTGGGTTTTGGTTAGGAAGAAGAGGAGAGTATTTTCAGGGTGATAGGGAGGTTTGTCGATGTCGACGTCGGTGAGATCTGGCTTGGAATACCGACACCAACGTCGATGGGATTTGACTGAAATTGAACCGATTTCAGCTAGATTTTGGGTAGATTTTCAGGGGAATAGGCTCAAGGGAGGATTGGGATTGCATTTGGGGTGTGGTCGCCGCCAACCAATCGTCGAAAGATTTGTATTTGGGGTGTGTTTGCTAAATTTCAAATCTATAGAGACTTAACGTAATTTTTACGGATGTATTTGTTGAATTTTAAAAGTTTTGTCACCTGGTTTGACCAGCCGATTAATCCGAGACCCGAAAAATTTGCCGAGTTTTACCTCGGTTTGGGTTTTAAAACATTAGTATTCATCTAACCAAACATAAGTTCATGAAAAATTGAATTGAATCCAGGGATCGTACAAAATCGGTGGATTTTAAAATCCCTCAATCCAAATGAGGCCTTAAAAATAAAATTGAAACTAAAAGGATTAAAAGAAAAATTAGAACTAGTAGGGTTGAAAAAAATATTTAATAGGGTTTTAATTAAGGTTAAAACGGCGTCGCTTTTGTAGGAAACAGATCGCTTTCTACAAAATTTCACTCTCTCGTATGATTGAATCAGGCTTCTTATCTTTAGCCCTGGTGGCTGCGGCGGCTCTTCTTCGAGGTGGCTTCGTTCTCTTGTGGCGGCTATAGCGGCGGAGGCTTCAATCCGAGCTGTTTTGATTTTATTTTGAAGGTAATTTTTCTATAAATTTGATTCTTTATTTCTATCTCGCTTGTTGATTGGTTCGCCACCGTGGCTTTATTCTTGAATTTTCTTTTCGATTTCAGTTAAATCCTTTAAAACTCGTTAGCTAAATTTTCGATTTATAATTTCTGATTTTTTTGTTAAAAGAAATGTATTTATTCTTTTTGTCTTTCAATTAATGTCAGTTCATATTTGTTAGTGGAATTTTCGATTCTTAATTTCTGGTTTCTATTGAAGTAAATTTATTTATTTTTTTAATATTTGAATAAATTTCTGTTTATTCTCTGTTAGACTGAAGCGGAAGATTCAATTGTGCGAATTGTAGTAGATTTCCTTTACCTCTACCTCTCTGTTAATTTTTTAAAGATCACATTTTGGAAAAATTCTTTTTCGCGTTTCTACTTTCCTCACTGATCACATTTTTGAACTATAGTTTTTCATGTTTGGGATAATTAATTAATGGTTGAATAATTTGGTATTAAGTGTTATAAGTTTATGATGCACAACCCATGTATAATAAGAGAATCGAGGGCGTAGTTATATCGGTCCTCAGATAGTGAAATTCATTGCTGGGTAGATTCCGACCCACATGAAGGGCGCATTACGATCTAGGCACCCTCCAGAGCATGGTATCAAGTGTTATAAGTTTTGATGCGCAAACCATAGAAAATAAGATAATTTGTAACTATAGTTATTTTAAGTTAGTGAAATTCCTTGTCAGGTAAGTTCTGTCCCGCAAGAAGGTGTTACAAGGCGTTATGATCTAATCACCCTCTCAGAAAGAGGCTCAGCGAACTAGACTTGCACCGAGAAACTATTATGCTGATTACCAAACTTGATATGTTCATATAATTAACATTGCCGATTTTACCTTGTCTTTTTTTAAATTTAGGGAAAAGAAATCAAAATTGATAGGGTTAGAGAAAGGAGAATCCTTGTTTTGTGATGGCTGCTTCTTCAAAAGCTCTCATTCCCGAAACTCTAACTGGGAATGAAGATTGGACCATTGTTTTACCTCGTCGTGGCAAGCAAAGAAGAAATTCACCTAGAATTATAACTCCAAAAGAACAACAAAAACCATGGTGCCCTAGTGAAATTGAATCTGATCCTCACAGAGAATCAATGTTATTTCAAAGGATGCTGAACTGTATTAAGAAAATGGAGAGCTCTCAATTCTATCAAAATTTTGTTGATCAAATCCAAACTCCAGAAGTCTTGAGTTACTTTTATAGTGTTTTGGGTTCTGAATTGAATATGCAAATGGTGATATATGGTATTGGCAGCATTGAATTCTATGAACCCCCTCGATTGCAGCTTAGCCTTGCAATCTTAATGAAAAGAAAGTTCAGTTGGGTTGGCGACATAGAGGTATTTGATCCTATTCTTTCTGCAACTGAAGCTCGGGTTTTGGAAGCCCTTGGTTGTTCGGTTCTATCAGTCAACGAACAAGGTCGCCGATGTGCTATGAAGCCAACGCTTTTCTTCATGCCACACTGTGAAGCAGAGTTGTATAACAATCTTTTGCAGGCAAATTGGGGAGCGATGTTAAAACACATGGTAGTGTTTGGAAATAGCTTTGAGATGTACCACCAGCATGTCACAGAGTTTAAGAGCTCAACTATCGTCAATACAGCCAAGCATGTTTTAGCTGTTCGAAGATTCTCAAATGAATTCGGCATCGATGTTATTTCAGATGATTATTTTGCAGCGTTTCATGATTCAGGTTGGCATTTCTTCAACCCTGATCTTGGAATTGAACTGCAGTTAATATAAATTTGATGAAAATGGATTCAACACATTCTTTGCTTTCCACCTTAATGGAAATGATTCTGTTGTGTAATTGTCTGTATGCTGAAAGATTGAATCAGTATTTATATATTTTTTCCTCATTATTTATAAGTCTATTTATTATATGGTGTTTGTGAAATTTGTGGGTTGATTAATGCCCCTCTGTGATTATGTTTAATGTGTGGTCAGATGGTTTTAGATACAAATATTCACTCCCAGGCTTTGATACATGCACATTAAGACAGTATTAGGGTCATTCTGAAGCAATTTATTATAAATAATAAATGGAAGAAATGTCCATTTCAGTAATACCCTATATAATAGTTTTCATACCAACCCTAATCTCAACATCAGATTGGATGTTGTTTTGAGCAATTGTGGTTGTTAATATTTTTGGTACTATGCGTTATATTTGTACGGTCCCAACAAACACACCCATAAGTATAGATAATTACATTTACCCCCCTGTAGTTTAAAACTCCTATAGAGTCCCTCATTCTAATAGAAACCCAATGTAAGGGTAGAACGGATAACTCACTCATACACATGGGAAAAACAGGTAATTCATTTTTCTCTGCATAAGAATGTTGTTTTAAAGTTAAGCTTGTTAGTTAGAAGGGCTTAATTTGTAGTATTTCAGAGGTCAAGACCTTGACCTATTGGACCAAAAATCAGGATTCAGTCTCTCTCCCCATAAATAGGATTGGGTGCAATGAAGATTCTGTTATTATCAACTCAAATTTATTTAAGATCTGATGGGTATAAATCTAATGGGAAATTAAGTTTAGAGGTAACAAAGCCATAAATATGGCTTGTGTTTATATAATTTTCAAAGAGTAGCTTCTTTCTTTAGTTTGATTTAGAGAATAATGTGCTTGACATCATCTTATTTTTAATATTTTTTGTTGAAATTGATTGTCTTCTTAAATTTGAGCATTTTCATTGAATTTTTCTATTTATTTTGAAGGCAAGCCTCTTTCATGTTGGGACTTATCCCTTTAACTAAGACCTCCTCCAAAATTTAGATTTTGTTAAGAAAAATCTTCTTTCTAACAATGTATTAATATCCCTATTATGAGCAGTCCTTGCAATTTCATTTCAAGCAAAGCAATCTAATGAATTGTACCTATATAGAGCATTTTAACACAATATTATCTCAATTGCTCCACTACCTTAGCGTATTGGCATGAAAGCATGATTCATTAACAGCAAAAATGGCAAAAGCTTTATCTCATTCACCCACAAAAGATTGTTAAGTTTCAAGCACCTAGTGATTTTCAAAAACTACTGTTCTCTCTCTAAAATTACCAAAATTCCCTTAAAAAAAACTCTTGTAAAAGTACAAAGAACCGTTAATAGAGCGTACTTGATTTTGATAGTCTTTGAAAAATCGTAAAGCCACTTCTGACTTAGCAATCTTTCAAAAGGTGAATGAAATAAACCCATTGCAAGATAGACCCATCAAGTTCCATTTCGCCATCAAACTGCTCTTTCTACGCAGTCACTACAAGCACTAAACAATCTAATTGCCCTTGAATCCACCAATAATAAGGAAAGAGATTCTTCATAAACTTTCTATTCTACACCCCGCGGCTCTATATACATTTGCAATTAGAGAAACAAAATAATTAGAAAATATATTTCTTCAATAATGTGAAAGATAACAAATAAAATTGTGGCTGCTAATGGCATTCCTAAATTTAACCAACTGTTTTAGTGTATATTCAACTATACAACTGAAAAATAAGTATAACAAAGATATCAGCCTGCGTGGACACTTTTGGCAGTTAATGTAGCCTATAGTTTTGTTCTTCTGTTGTCGATAAATAGACCTGAACATTTTTCCGGCAGAACAATAAAAAGTATACATGCATAGAAAGGCCTTTTATTGAAATCAGATTACCCAGATTTTGTCCTTAAATAGTATTCACCAACTGACACGAACACAACCCCAGTTCTATAGCAAGCTGATTTTCGATGCAATTAACCATTATCTGCAAAGAGACAAGGGAAGAAAGGTTAGCGAGGCAAGTATTTTATGTTGCTATAATATCATGAAATGGTATTTTCACAAGATTAGCATTTGATGGACTGTCACGCAAAAGCGGATTAAGTGAACGACGACACAAACCTTGTCATTTCTATGTTGAAAATCGGACTTTAAATTAGAATGATCCCTTGATAGCAAGTAAATCTTCACGCCTTGCATGAACTATGTTTCCTTAAACTCAAAGTACACAATGCATACCCATACAGACATCATTAGAGGGAGTGCTAACCTGAGTATAATGCAAGAAAAGCGTCTGAGTCGAATGGTAGAGCAGGTCTCACTAAGCTGATTTTAAACGACATTTTTGATATCCCATGGAAACTCTCACCACCAAGGATGACCTGCATTTGTAGGAAAGTATTTATAAAGAACATATTAGGATAATGCAGGCAAAAAATTAGTAGTTAGTATTAGCTGGCGTCTAAACTCGGTGATTTAAAAATTTGTCAAATCCAATCTGCCAAATAAATCGCGGCAAGGGTTAAATTAAAACAGGATAACTATATTAGATTGATAACATAACTCGATACAACTCATATAACTTGTTTACATATTCAGCCCACTTACCTGTTTTCCAAAAGTTCGACTTGTCAGTACAAATTCAAGCCACTCAACCTTTTTATACAAATCTGACCCCGTTTAACCCATTTGTACAATGTATACAGAACATCAGTACAAGTTTAATAACATACAGCTTCAGCAAACTTCATCCATTCACAGAAAATCCAATCTACTTCACTAATTTTTTGTTACAAAGTAAATAATTTTTTATAATAAATAATACTACGCATACAAAGTGTGTATACAAAGTTTTTGATACAAAGTGATGTGTCATTGCTCTTCTATTGACATGTCATTCAACTTTATGTATTGTGCATTTATTTAAGTTGACTTCTATATTAATTCATCCTTTTATTTTGTACCACGTCAATTTCTATAAAAGATTTCATATGACTTTTTGTACATGTAGTATAAATAATACTATACATACAAAGTGTGCATACAAAAACTTCATACAAAGTGATATGTTATCAAATGAATGGATAGATTAATATAAAAAGTCAATAAATATATGTAATAAATGAGGTTGAATGACTTGGCAATATAAGAATTATGCCAAGTCACTCTGGATAAAAATCTTATGTGCAGTTTGTATGTGTAGTGTTATTCTATGTAGTATTGTTCATTGATAATATACATACAATTTTAATGACAAGAAAATAACACATAATTGTTCTCTACAAAAATTCCGTTGATTTAAATTACAATGATATCCGCCACCTTATTAACGTTATAATTTACTTATATATTAAACCAATTATAAATAAGTTGACACATCACAGTAAATTATCCATGTCAGTGAACACCTTGGGGCTAAGAGATGGGTTCAACCCAAGCAGCACATTTATTTAATGAAATTGACACGTAGAGTCAACCCTAACACACTTACATAATCCTTTTACACAGAGACAACAGAAGCTAGCTTCCATCGTGCAATCAAAGAAATTATTTATAAGAGATCGAATAATGTCTACTTCTTGGCTTTGTTCAAAAACATTGTATGCAAACATGATCTTTGGTCGATTAGAATTTTTCCAAAACTGAAGGCACACTTCAGACACATACAAAAAATGTGGCATGCAATTACTAATATTTTATAAGATACCATAAATGGCCAAGCTTAAATAAACAGCAACTATTCAATAAATCAAACCGTAATTATTTAAAGCAGCTTACCCCGTGGCATCATGGTGACAGGAAGCAATGGATAACCAATTGCATCCCTAATATAGTGTTCCTGGACATAACAGTCATAGTTTTAGCTCTAAGGATAGATAATACAAACTATGAGTAGCCATTCTATTACACATCAAGACCCAAAATTACAAACATTACTCAGGAAAAAAAAAAAAAAAAAA
>NW_022195476.1:0-2807 GCF_008641045.1 Pistacia vera | reverse complement strand
AATCATTAAGTAGTTAATCATACTAAATTTGCTATGGTCACCTTGGTGGTTGGTTATATGTTTGTTTCTTTGTTGAAACTTAAGTGGCAAATGTTGAGATAGAGGTCAAACCAATAAGGTTTCAAATATTTGACTATAATAAAAATAATTATTTAGTCAGGATTGTCCTAATATAGTTATATCAGGACCATATACATTCACTATTGGATCTTTATATATATATGTATTGTATTCAATAGATCATATTAGTCATAAACTAGTCGACATCCAATGTAAAATAATAAGTATAAATTGCATTTAAATTCAACTTAAAAGTATGATTTCATGCTATAAATGTATGATGTGGTTAACAAATTTATGTAATTTTTTTATTAATCTTACATGGTAATTGGCATGGGAAGAAAATAGATGAAAAGGGAAAAAGAACAATTAATATTTAATTACATTATGGTAAAAAAAAAAAAATTGAAATTGATCCACTAATAAATACAAAATTTATAACCTTATATATTATATGGTTGGTACATATTGTTATCAATGAATGACACCTCTACCATTTGATACCTCAATAATACAAATATAAAGGATCCATTTTGTTGGCCATGTATGTGGGTAACCTTTTCATTTTTCATTTTTTGTATTTTCGTTTGTATATAAACATTATTTTTGTATTAAAAAATGAACAGAATATTGAGAGGGTTTTGAAAAGATTTGGAAGCAATATCATCTTCTTTAATGGCTTAAGAGATCCTTGGAGTGGTGTGGTGGAGGGTATGAATTTAATCTCCCTCTCTCTCTATTTCTCCATTATTGATATTATATGCTCTCTAATTCAAAATTATTTATGATTTCAGGGTTCTCAAGAATGTTTCCAACACTGTAATTGCCATTGTTGCAGAAGAAGGTTAGTAAATCTTGTCCGTAAAGTAACACAAATAGATAAGTTGAAACATCCTTTAATGTCTCTAATGTTAGAATTACTGGTTCAGGAGCTCACCATGTAGACCTGAGATTTTCAACAAGTGAAGATCCAAAATGGCTTCAGGATGTGAGGAAAACAGAAGCGAACATTATTGCAAATTGGATTTCTCAATACTACCATGACTTGGCCTATCTTTAGAAATAAACATAAACCCTCTTTTTTTTCTTTCTTTTCTGTTTTGCTTTCATAGAAAGTCAATAATCTGTGCTCATATCTGCTAAAAACAATTTGGGTGAGGGCCTCACCCAAATTGAAGTCTTGACATAAGTGAATCTGAACTAGGTTGAATCATGTGGTTATTTTGGGCCAACAGAGCCTCTTTGTTTGGGCCTTTTTTGAGGTGCAATGGAAAAGCACGTATGATTGACCCAATTTAAGATTGCCTTGTGTTGTGTTATTGAATTTATTGATTGAAAATTGTGAGAGATTCCTGCCGCTTAAGTTAAAGTGTTTCTTTTACTAGAATTTTGACATGACCTCAAACCATACACAAAAAACACTTGGTTCCAAATCTTGGATGGTCAAAAGTCCAATCTCATCACATTCTCTCCCAACTCTTAATTCATTAGCTCATAAATGGGTCATTTCTATTCATTTGCCAACTGACAAATTATTAATTATCACATCGAAAATTATGAGATTGAATTATGGATCTAATATTACTTATTTTGGATTAATTAAAGGTGAACACATAGCATAAGGAGGGTGGAGACCATTGCACTTGTCGTAGCTCTCTTAATTTTTCTTTGGATTATTATCAAAAGTGACTCTAAATTAAAAAGAATATATATATATATATATATGTTCTGAATTAAATGATTGCCAAATAAAAATGTGGTCAACCTTGGATTGAAATTTTGTCCAAAGCAACAATACAAACGGTTAATTAGGGCAGTACACAGAATGAGGTTACCCCATCAACGTAACAAAGAAAGTTTGACTAAAACAAGCATGAAATTATTTTGACAAAACCCAAAGAAAGACGTCTTTGAATGAAGCTTATAACGTTTTAATGTTGGTAAATGAAGAGGCATGAAAGATTCGGTAATAAAGTGTTAGGCTAAGGGGAATATGAATTGTGTTGAAATTAATAATAAATATTAAGTAGAAGCTTTATTTTCAAAGTTAGGCCATGAATGAGACAGGTCGGTCCATTATTCAAAACTATAGGAAAGTATGTTTGTGGATTGTGATTGAGTGGACAAATGTAGTTGAATACAAAACATGCACATTCTCCGTATTTTCATTATCATGTTTCTCAACTCTTTATATAACCAATGATTCAATTTATTTTTATGATTAAACCATAAATATGAGAGAAACTCTACACTTATATTAATTAATCTCAGTTTTGAAGTTTATAACATATGTGTGATTGAGTGGTTAGACAATGATTCTTTGATGTATTACTCAAGATATTCAGAATTTGAGTCATCTCGGTTACTAATAAGAATGACTATTAAAAGATTTATCTAATCGTTAACTTTAAGATCCCGAAAGATTTAGTTCACTTCAAGTCCCAAATACAATAGATATGTTAATTTAAATTAATCCATATTATATATGTATTAGCTTTTCTTTTGTTCATCTTAATTAATCAATATTATGTCTTACTATTATTATATCATTGGTATAGTTAGACAATAATGTGGTACATTACATTAATGAATTTATATTAAATTCTTTTAAATTAAAATTTTATTAAAAATATATATATTTCTTGAATATGTAAAAGGGAATGGTAAGTCAATAGTACGTTTTCAGAAACGTGAGAAGATTGGCTATTTACTTAGCAAATTTGAGATGAAATTTGAAGGTTATCTAT
>NW_022195475.1:0-2617 GCF_008641045.1 Pistacia vera | reverse complement strand
GCTAGTCAAACATAAATCATGGATATATCAAGTAAGTCAAAGCAATTTAGGCACTCCAAAAAGGGACAAGAGTACATTATTGATAGGAATCGGATCTATAATTACAGTCAAAATAAAACAAAAGAAATGATGATTTGATGAATGTCATGATAAAAGTAATGTTATAAATTTGAACAAAATAATTGCCTAATTTTTTCTTTTTAAATGGGTTTACAGGCATCTTAAATAATATTTTAATATCAAAAAATTATTGATCGAATAAAAATTTAAATAATTATTATTATTAGCATTTGAGAAGGAACTCGAATTTATAATCTCTTGAGTAATAAGTGCCTAATTTGATAGATGGATATCTAATTTAATTAGAACATTTTAAATTTAATCTCTTTAAAACTAAAAAAAAGTTTATTTGTATCTTAACATTTTAAGATATGTTCATATATTATGGGGTAATATTATACTTATAACCCATTCTCATAATTTTTTTCTCGTGGTAGCTCTTAATTTTTTGCTGATGAATTTTTTAAAATTCAAAATTCATCTGTAAAAAAACTAAGAACTATTACGTTGGGGTTGTGAGAGAGTTTGTGGCCAAACTTTATTGTATATTATGGTATAAAATGTTTTTTTTTTTTTTTTTTATGATTATATATATAAATGATTTATTATAAAGACTAGTGTTTTTAAGTTGGAGAATACTAAACTCACAACCTCTTTTTTCAAACTTTATTTCACAATCTTAATGTGATAATTTACAATTGGTCAGTTCATAACATGTCTCATTTGGGTTTTACCTGATAAATTATAACTGATTAATTACGAGTTATCACGTCGAGGTTATTAGAAAAAATTTATAAGAAGAGGTTGTAGGTATAATATTACTCTTTTAAGTCAGTGAAGAGATAACCACTATTGAATGATTTGGTAATAAAAGAGTAAAATGGTCTAACATGAATTTTTAAATTTGAGTCCGTTCAAACACTATTACAGATGAACACTAAAAAAAATTTATGTGATGGTTAACTTCAGGATTCTCATATATTAGTTTTTGGGAGATTAGTTAAAGGGTGGGATAATGGTCGGTCACCACTTTTTTAACAAAATAATACAAAAAAAAAAAAGAAGGTTAGTAAAGTGATGCCACGTGTAGCAATTGTGAAGCTTAGTCAGCAAATGGAGGGCAGCTTGCAATTTCCAAAGCTACATTAATAGATAAATAAATAAATATGAAATTCTAATTATTACTTAATTAAAAAATAGTTTTTCTGCACATTACTTAATTTAGTATGTGAAACTTTATGATTTCCAAAGAGTGCCATTTTTTTAACCAATGCACATATCCATCATTACACTACACTACACTCCCACAATGTCAACTACAGGGAAACCCAGCTGTAATTTTTCAAATGACAAAATTATCCCNGTCAACTACAGGGAAACCCAGCTGTAATTTTTCAAATGACAAAATTATCCCCACCATCAACCTCCTCTAGTCCTCATTACTATAACTTTTTAAATAAATAAATAAATAATCACATGCTTAAGAATCTCTTCACCTATATTTTTAAAATTAAAATTAAAATTGTCAAAAATATTTTCTTACTGCAGGAGAATATTCTGAAAAATATCAGTCCCAATTTTTAAAATATTGCTACATAGTTGAGGAAATTGACCCAATTTCCGAAACTAGCCCCACATAAAACAGGAGGTTAAAGAGGGTTGTTTCATGGTCAAGACTGATAGATTTTAGGGTAAAAAGGTCATATTGTTGAGAAATTTACCATGAAAATTGTGCCTAATTACTTCTCCAGCTATGAGCCTGCAAGTAGAGTACTGTGGAAGTGACAGCAGCAGAATTTCTTTTTTAATACTTTAAATTCAATTACCAAAACATAAGTGTCAAAAAAAAAAAAAAAAAAAGGAAATTAATTAAAGAATCATATCTCTCTCTGGCTGTGACCCTTAAGATATTCAAAAGAGTCTCACCCACGTTGAGCCATCTTCTACTCTTCTAGGCTAATATTTTTTTTTAATAAAAATATTAATTTCAACATCTATAATAGGAAAAAAACTAATTTAATATTAATTAAAATAATAATCTCTGTCAGCAATGTACACCAGACCCACACAAAGCTCTGCAACAATCGCTGAATGAAAAGTTAACTTGAACAAAGCTAAGATCTCAGCTTTAAGATTCAACGAAACAAACCCAGAAGAGAAAATTGTGAAACCAAACTTGATTCTTTATCATTAATCTCTCTCTAATCTCTATTGATAATTTAACAACAGTAACAACAAGAACTCTGTCAACAGAATCCAAAAAAATCTAACCCAAGAAATAAAAAAGAAAACAAAAATAAATCTTTATGTACATGTATATATGTTAATGTTCTTCTTCTTCTTCTTCCTTGCACGCTAATAAAAAAAGCCTAACTCTGGGTGCTCTAAAACAATCTCAAAAGGGAAGAAAGAGCAAACAAAAAAAAAAAAAAGAGAAGGGGATGAAAAAAAGGATTGAATTTTGTTTGATTTAGATCGATCCCTTTCTCTATTTGTTTCTCTCTTTGCTTCTTCTAAGAATCACTGTAATCCCGCCAGCAAATGAGCATGGTGACAC
>NW_022195474.1:0-99693 GCF_008641045.1 Pistacia vera | reverse complement strand
ACAGTCATTTTGAAACTCAAAGAAACAATGTTTACCTAACTTCAGGGATGATAAATGTATTTTATGCCATATTATCCACATTTCTAACCTTTGCCCTCTACTATGCTGTATGAAGACTAAAGAGCTCTGCAACTTCTGTCTTCGAATTTTTCCACTAGTGTTTGTGAAAATGGAGAGTCAAATATATCTACCTTGATCAATGGGTGAACAAAATTTCACCCTCAGAAGCCAGATGCTTTATCAGGTCATGACATATGATTATGAGTACAACTTAACCAGTGGCCAAAATGAAAAGGAAGGATACCTTAATTACAACATACATTGCATCCCTGCAAGCTCACTTGATCAACTTAATAAAACACAAACAAATGGTTATTCTATGCTTGGTAGACGACTAGACGAGGGACTTATTGTTTATTACCATGAGACACAAAACATTTAAATAAAAACTTCTGCTACAAAACTTGTTAACCATAAATTCATTCTTAATGCATCTATTTATAACAGATAACCCACTTCAATACACGCAATTCAAATTGAGAAATAATATTTGTTGGGATGAAAAATTAAATCATCAACTGAATGCATTAGTACGATTAAGTAAATTGAAAAACATATGCAACTGGTAAAAGATTACTTTCAAAGAGGCAGAGATTATCATCACATAAAACAACAATCAGTATTTTAACAATATTCATTTGTAGCGAAGGAGACATAAAAATTAAAGGCACTCTATGAAAACAGGATTCCTAAAGCAAAAATACCTTCCTTGTACTTTGACGTAATTCCTACAGCTAGTTCCAGGGAACGCTGAGTTGAAAGGAACCAAAGACTGACACAAAATTTAAAGCAGCAGGGCACCTCAAGATGCACCTTGATTAATATAACCTTCCTTACGACCTTCAAACCCTGGTCGCATGAGCTTTTTCTCTCGCTTTTCAATCCGACGCATCTTCTTTTGGTGACTCCTGTCAGCTAAGTTTTCTGATCTCTTCTGCTGTCTCTCAGCTTTCATCTTCTGTGTAGTTTCAATTCTCTCATTCCACTTCTCAGAATTCTTCTGCTGCTTTTTCTTCTTCTTCTGTAGGCTCTGTTTCAAAAGCTTTGGGTTATCATGAATTTTAATCCCTGCAGCTCTACTAGTTGCTGCGTTCCATGAAAGCTTCTTTGCGATCATCTCCCCTTTCTCAGGATCTTTCTTTGCTTCTTCAATTTTTTGAGCTTTTTCAAGCTCCATAAACTTAGAAAGCTTCCTCTTCTTTTTCCCATGCTTTTCCTCATTTCCAATTTTGACATGACTAAATGCAAGTCCCTTTGAAGCCTCCACTATATCCTCCTCCACCCTTTTTGATGCATCAATAGTTGCAGATTTCTGTCCTTCAGATCCAGATTCTCTTTTGCGTTTCTTTTGCTGAATACCCTTCTTCTCACTCTTCTTCTTTAATTGATCTGAACTTCCAGCATTTCGACCTGCCTGAAGCTCTTCAATCTTGCGGCGAAGTCTTTGCCTGAGTTCTTCATATGTAACTGATCGTTCATCACTTTCTAGACCCAACATTACAGGTTTAACTTCTATTTCTTCATCATCACTATCCTCATTTGATTTTTCCTTTTCTAAGTTTTGCTTAAGCAAATCAAGTGTTGTTTTATTAGAATTTGGATCAAACCGTTCCCTTCGAGCTTTCTTGATGTTTTCTCTTGATTCTTTCTTAGCCAAAGCTTTTTCATTCTTGCTAAGACCCTGAAACCATTGCTTCTTATCATCAGAAGGTACATAGAACTTTGCGGGGATGAGCTCAATCAACTTGTCAAAGAACAATGTATGTTGCTGAATGATTGACTTTAGATCACCATTGGAACTGGCTTTATTAAAAAGTGTTTGCTTTTCTTTCCCCATCTGCAGAGAGAGTCCAACCAAATAATAAGAATGATCAGTTAATAAGGTGCGGTAACATCTAGTTTCTTAAGCTTCAAAAATATTGAGATTCTATCAAGAATGGGTATTGCAAAAACAAAAATGAACTGGAGATGTAGTATTAAAATCTGAGTTCAGGTTTTCACCATTGTGAAAATTATATGAACATCAGGGGCCATGAGATTGAAGTGTCATGGCTAATTAGCTCTGATTGGCAAATTAATCAACATAAAATAACAAAAATTAAATGCATTCAGGAAATAATATTACTATCAAATTGCTACTTCAGCAAGATTAAGATGCAAGAAAATAAAAAGGGGGCAACCTTCTTAGCAACAACAAAGTCCATTCTTAAACCCTTATCTATGGCAATAAAATTCAATTTTAGATTCCATCAATTCAGCAACTTACAAGCTCCAAATTGATATAAAGCTTTAATTCAGATTTTTAGTCATTTAAAATCTATATTTATATCAATCATGTAAGGCCGCGCTATTCATCCAACACAAACTCTATTCTTCTAAAAAAATTAATCTATGGAATGTTAGCACTTGTCGAATATATAAATAATTCAAATTTACCAACAAATCATGGTAAATAAACTTTATCATATAAGATTGTAGCTGAATACTTAAATTAATGACAGAAAATTAAAAAAAGAAATCAACAGAATATATCTTTCCATTCTATTTCATTCATCTTCAAGGTGAGTAAAAATGAAAAAGACATTATGAGAGAAAGTTTTCATAGAGCAGAAAAGAAACAGCAAAAGTACCTTTTAAAGGCGACTTCCTGTGCCGCAACCAGGTGATTCAGGTCGCCGGTGACGGTCGTCGTTCGTCGCCGGATCAATGATTAAAAAAAAGTTCGATGATTGCAACCGTGTGCCACTGATGAATGATAATTAAAAAGGAAAACCAAATTAGGTCTAAATATAAATAATAAATAAAAAATCTATATATGGGAAGAAAAAAAAGAACGAAAGAAAGAAAAACTAACAACATTAAAACACAAAAACTGAAGGTTCAAACACAAGATTGACCATGGTAAAAACAAACTATATTTAAACGAATATTTAAAAAAAAATAAAAACCTTAAAATTGTAGGCTACGTGGACGGTGGTCTGAAGGCGGCGAAAAGACGACCACGGAGGGAACGGGTGTGTAGAGATTAAAGAGACATGACCTTCCCTAAAAGATTACGATGGGTTGATGGGGTTCTTAGGGTTTATGGCAGTTAGAAAGTGAGGCCTTCAGGGTAATATAGAAGTTATTCTGTGTGTGCAACTTCATCATAAGCATTGCATCCAACCAATAGATATGAACCGACTGTATCGCTTTTATATTTTATTTTCTGTCGGCTTTTAGAAGGGAAAATAATTCAATTATAGAAGGATGTGCACTGAATTCGTGCACCGAATAACGTGATATAATCCTGATTATCGATTAATATTAATTCATAATTAATCGATGGTCAGGATTTTATCACGTTATTCGGTACATGAATCCGGTGCGTATCCTTCGGTAACTGTAATATTACTCTTTTAGGAAAGACCCGACCAACTACAATAATGACTTGAGGGTCTTTTAGACAAGAGAAAAGAATAAGAAAATCTGAGTTGACTGGTTATTATAAAGTGGAATTTAAAAATTAACAAAAACACTCTTTTAGATTTGTTAATTTAGCTAATCACTCCTGTAATAAAACATTAAAAATTAACAAAAACATCTTCACTCACCTATTAAATGCCGGCAGTCAACCACCACTGTCGGAGGGTGGTTGGAGTCGCCGTATCAACTCACAATCGGTTGGATCTGGTTGGTCGTGCGTCGATATAGCATTTTCAATGGATTTGGCTAGAAAAGGCCAGATCTGCCACCATGTTTGGTCGTCAACCGTCAACTGTAGATCTGATCTTTTTCGGTCAGATCCACAGTGGATCTGGCTGGAAAAGGCTAGATCGACGCACTACCGACCAGATCCAACCGTTAGTGTGTCATTATACCAAATTCTGGCCACTTTCCGATTGTGGTGGCCAGAATCTGATAAATGTGAGTGGGTGAGGGTGTTTTTGTTAATTTTTAAACTTTTTTTCAGGTGTTTAGTTAAATTAACAAACCTAGGGGGTTTAATTGAATAAAATAGAATATGATTTTTAGAAGAGGGAAACAAATGAGTATTTTGGATAGGATAAGGATAGGATAGTGCAAAAATAATTAAGCAAACAACCTCTTTATTGTCTCCGGTATTATATATTTCAAGATATTAATTTTAAGTTTGTTTTATTAAAAATTTTAAATAAATTTAAATACATCTATAAATCCTATTTATTATCAAAAATATTATTTTATTTGTATTTTTACAACTCATGTATTATAAATTTCTAAGCCATTTTTTATATATTTTTTAATATTTATTTTTAGTCAATGTCATCAAGTACATCTTTCAACATGTATTAGCATTGAGTAATGCTACAGTTACTGACAGGTGTGCATCGAATTTGTGTACCGAATAACATGGTAAAATCCTGACCGTTTATTAATTATAAGTTAATATTAATCAACGGTCAATATTTTGCCACGTCATTCGATGCACAATTTCAGTGTACACTTTTCGGTAACTCAATCATTTTCCATTAGCATTTTGTCTAAGATTTTATTTTATAATAGAAAGTTGTTTTTATTATTAAGTAGAGGGGTTTTCAAAGGACAACCCCTAAAACATAAAATTGACAAATGACACCCACCGACTCGGAATTAGCCACTTACTACCCCTGTCGTGAGTTTTTGCTGTTATTTTGGATGGAAGACCATAATTGACCATGGAAAAGACGTAATGCCCTTCATAATTGATTAAGAAAATTTTTAAAAGAACTTTTTGCTCTATGTATGGGACAAAGGGAGAGAGAAAAAAAAAAAATTCGAAAATTATTCTAGAGGGTAATTTTATTGTTTAGGACAATTATGCCTTTAGATTTTGATGGTCAAATATGCAATTGCCTTTAAAATATATTAGTGGGAGACTTTGAATTTCTTCATGTGTTTATGGTAGTGGAATTTAGTGTTATTAAAACTCTTGATTTTCAACTTCATATAAATAGATAGACACCAATGGAATTTATGAACGAGCAAACGACATGTTCCCACCTAAGGTTTAGCAAAATCTCAAGTTTATACTCTTTGTTATATTTATTTTAGATTCTCAACCTTAAACTAACTTCGTTTCCTTTATTTTAACAGTTAAAGGGCAATAGTTCAATTCTCTCATTCCACTTCTCAGAATTCTTCTGCTTTGCTTTTCTTCTTCTTCTGTAGGCTCTGTTTCAAAAGCTTTGGGTTATCATGAATTTAATCCCTGCAGCTCTACTAGTTGCTGCGTTCCATGAAAGCTTCTTTGCGATCATCTCCCCTTTCTCAGGATCTTTCTTTGCTTCTTCAATTTTTTGAGCTTTTTCAAGCTCCATAAACTTAGAAAGCTTCCTCTTCTTTTCCCATGCTTTTCTCTCATTCCAATTTTGACATGACTAAATGCAAGTCCCTTGAAGCCTCCCTATACCTCCTCCCACCCTTTTTGATGCATCAATAGTTGCAGATTTCTGTCCTTCAGATCCAGATTCTCTTTTGCGTTCTTTTGCTGAATACCCTTCTTCTCCCTCTTCTTCTTTAATTGATCTGAACTTCCAGCTTTCGACCTGCCTGAAGCTCTTCAACTTGCGGCGAAGTCTTTGCCTGATTTCTTCATAGTAACTGATCGTTCATCACTTCTAGACCCACACATACAGGTTTACTTCTATTTCTTCATCATCACTATCCTCATTTGATTTTCCTTTTCTAAGTTTGCTTAAGCAAATCAAGTGTTGTTTATTAGAATTTGGATCAAACCGTTCCCTTCGAGCTTTCTTGTGTTTTCTCTTGATCTTTCTTAGCCAAAGCTTTTTCATCTTGCTAAGACCCTGAAACCATTGCTTCTTATCATCAGAAGGTACATAGAACTTTGCGGGGATGAGCTCAATCAACTTGTCAAAGAACAATGTATGTTCTGAATGATTGACGTTAGATCACCATTGGAACTGGCTTTATTAAAAGTGTTTGCTTTTCTTCCCCATCTGCAGAGAGAGTCAACCAAATAATAAGAATATCATTAATAAGGTGCGGTACATCTAGTTTCTTAAGCTTCAAAAATATTGAGATTCTATCAAGAATGGTATTGCAAAAACAAAAATGAACTGGAGATGGTATTAAAATCTGAGTTCAGGTTTTCACCATTGTGAAATTATATGAACATCAGGGGCCATGAGATTGAAGTGTCATGGCTAATTAGCTCTAGTGGCAAATTAATCAACATAAATAACAAAAATTAAATGCATTCAGAAATAATATTACATCAATTGCTACTTCAGCAAGATTAATAGCAAGAAAATAAAAAGGGGGCAACCTTCTTAGCAACACAAAGTCCATTCTTAAACCCTTATCTATGGCAATAAAATTCAATTTAGATTCATCAATTCAGCAACTTACAAGTCAAATTGATATAAAGTTTAATTCAGATTTTTAGTCATTTAAAATCTATATTTACAATCTGTAAGGCCGCGCTATTCATCCCAACACAAACTCTATTCTTCTAAAAAAATTAATCTATGGAATGTTAGCACTTGTCGAATATATAAATAATTCAAATTTACCAACAAATCATGGTAAATAACTTTATCAATAGATTGTAGCTGAATACTTAATTAATGACAGAAAATTAAAAAAAGAAATCAACAGAATATATCTTTCATTCTATTTCATTCATCTTCAAGGTAGTAAAATGAAAAGAAATTCGAGAGAGTTTGCATAGAGCAGACAAACATAAAAGCACTAAAAATATTAAATAATTCTAAGAAGAAACAGATATTAATTCATATATACCAAAAGACCAGTAAGGCATAGGAGCGGGTCTGCCAACAAAGGCAGTATACTGATCAATAACAGCAAGAGGTGTTGGCCCTGCAATGAAGTAAAAGTTGAAAACACCCCCAATTATCTTGTATGTCAAAGAAGTTCCTTTGAGAACGTATCCATGCCATTACTGTTAAGCAAAAGAACTGCATCAGCATTACCCTGAGTCCTGGCCACCCACATTCTTAAGATCCAAGTACATAGGATGGGCGCCGTAAAGATCAGTATTACAATTAATGGTTGTTACATCAGTTGTATAAAAAGTGTATGCATCTTCCGGATATAGTGTGATCCCTTGATATTGTGTTTTTTCTTGTAGACCATACTGAGGCATCTTTAGGTAATTTGGTGGAAATTTTAAGGTACTGGTCTTTAAATATCATTTCACCTAATGAATCTGATTGATCAGGACATGTGTTGAAAAGGACCTCCCCATTTGATTTTCTTTTCAGTGAAAAACTACATGGGTCTGCCGTGTGGAAAAAAATCAACTCCTTGCTCGAGTATTCTGAACCAACGTTCTTTCCTGATCCTCCATCAATGGTTAACTTCATTGTTGGTGGTTATTCTCTTGGTAATAGATTGCATGGAACTTGCCAGTGCCTCTTACTTACTGCGGTAATGTTTTGGGAAAAATCTATACTTAGTGCCGAGAATTGCTTCCACCCACAATTATTTCTACTCCTTAATATGATTCTCCTAACAGATTTCATCAATTTACATACTTTGTAAATATATTTTAAATATTTTTACAATCATTTCATTTTATAATAACAAACTAAATAACACATTACATGATATAAGAAAACTGAGAAATATGATAATATTACTAAAAATTCTTTTTATGTTGTTAGGTTTTGGTGAGTCTTAATTATATTAAAAACCAGTTTCCTTATTTATATTCTTTCTTATCCAGAAAGTTCAATTTAACAAATTCTCTTTCACCACCCAGTAATGTAGACACCACGACGCCACCGGTACCACCATTAACGGCGCCTCCGGTACCACCATTAACGGCGCCTCCGCCAACGCAAACACAAGAAGACACAATCTTGTAGATTTGACATTTTGCAAATGAGCTTGGCTTTTTGGATTGGGCGGAATAGGGCATTTTGGTTTCTGAACTTGGCTTTTGGGTTTGACGGCAATTAAGAAGTACAGAAAGATTAAATGAAGAAAAATTGTGGCTTATCTTCCCTAAATTTCTTTGCCAGAGCTAGAACTTGAAGCTTTTACTTTGTGGGTTCCCCGCTGGAAGTGAATGCACCGATAAAAAAGTTTGTTCTTCAATCTAGTTTTTATATTATTTTTAGTCTGGTGTTTAGTAAAATATTAAGCTACTCCAAATATTCTCTAAACGTCAATGAAATACGGTACAGTCATTTTGAAACTCAAAGAAACAATGTTTACCTAGCTTCAGGGATGATAAATGTATTTTATGCCATATTATCCATATTTCTAACCTTTGCCCTCTACTATGCTGTATAAAGACTAAAGAGCTCTGCAACTTCTTTCTTCTAATTTTTCCACTAGTGTTTGCGAAAATGGAGAGTAAAATATATCTACCTCGATCAATGGGTGAACAAAAATTCACCCTCTTCAGAAGCCAAACGCTTTATCAGGTCATGACATATGATTATGAGTACAACTTAACCAGAGGCCAAAATGAAAAGGAAGGATACTTCAATTACAACATACATTGCATCCCTGCAAGCTCACTTGATCAACTTAATAAAACACAAACAAATGGTTATTCTATGCTTGGTAGACAAGGGACTTATTGTTATTATCATGAGACACAAAACATTTAAATAAAAACTTCTGCTACAAAACTTGTTAACTATAAATTCATTCTTAATGCATCTATTTATAACAGATAACCCACTTCAATACACGCAATTCAAATTGAGAAATAATATTTGTTGAGATGAAAAATTAAATCATCAACTGAATGCATTAGTACGATTAAGTAAATTGAAAAACATATGCAACTGGTAAAAGATTACTTTCAAAGAGGCAGAGATTATCATCACATAAAACAACAATCAGTATTTTAACAATATTCATTTGTAGCGAAGGAGACATAAAAATTAAAGGCACTCTATGAAAACAGGATTCCTAAAGCAAAAATACCTTCCTTGTACTTTGACGTAATTCCTACAGCTAGTTCCAGGGAACGCTGAGTTGAAAGGAACCAAAGACTGACACAAAATTTAAAGCAGCAGGGCACCTCAAGATGCACCTTGATTAATATAACCTTCCTTACGACCTTCAAACCCTGGTCGCATGAGCTTTTTCTCTCGCTTTTCAATCCGACGCATCTTCTTTTGGTGACTCCTGTCAGCTAAGTTTTCTGATCTCTTCTGCTGTCTCTCAGCTTTCATCTTCTGTGTAGTTTCAATTCTCTCATTCCACTTCTCAGAATTCTTCTGCTGCTTTTTCTTCTTCTTCTGTAGGCTCTGTTTCAAAAGCTTTGGGTTATCATGAATTTTAATCCCTGCAGCTCTACTAGTTGCTGCGTTCCATGAAAGCTTCTTTGCGATCATCTCCCCTTTCTCAGGATCTTTCTTTGCTTCTTCAATTTTTTGAGCTTTTTCAAGCTCCATAAACTTAGAAAGCTTCCTCTTCTTTTTCCCATGCTTTTCCTCATTTCCAATTTTGACATGACTAAATGCAAGTCCCTTTGAAGCCTCCACTATATCCTCCTCCACCCTTTTTGATGCATCAATAGTTGCAGATTTCTGTCCTTCAGATCCAGATTCTCTTTTGCGTTTCTTTTGCTGAATACCCTTCTTCTCACTCTTCTTCTTTAATTGATCTGAACTTCCAGCATTTCGACCTGCCTGAAGCTCTTCAATCTTGCGGCGAAGTCTTTGCCTGAGTTCTTCATATGTAACTGATCGTTCATCACTTTCTAGACCCAACATTACAGGTTTAACTTCTATTTCTTCATCATCACTATCCTCATTTGATTTTTCCTTTTCTAAGTTTTGCTTAAGCAAATCAAGTGTTGTTTTATTAGAATTTGGATCAAACCGTTCCCTTCGAGCTTTCTTGATGTTTTCTCTTGATTCTTTCTTAGCCAAAGCTTTTTCATTCTTGCTAAGACCCTGAAACCATTGCTTCTTATCATCAGAAGGTACATAGAACTTTGCGGGGATGAGCTCAATCAACTTGTCAAAGAACAATGTATGTTGCTGAATGATTGACTTTAGATCACCATTGGAACTGGCTTTATTAAAAAGTGTTTGCTTTTCTTTCCCCATCTGCAGAGAGAGTCCAACCAAATAATAAGAATGATCAGTTAATAAGGTGCGGTAACATCTAGTTTCTTAAGCTTCAAAAATATTGAGATTCTATCAAGAATGGGTATTGCAAAAACAAAAATGAACTGGAGATGTAGTATTAAAATCTGAGTTCAGGTTTTCACCATTGTGAAAATTATATGAACATCAGGGGCCATGAGATTGAAGTGTCATGGCTAATTAGCTCTGATTGGCAAATTAATCAACATAAAATAACAAAAATTAAATGCATTCAGGAAATAATATTACTATCAAATTGCTACTTCAGCAAGATTAAGATGCAAGAAAATAAAAAGGGGGCAACCTTCTTAGCAACAACAAAGTCCATTCTTAAACCCTTATCTATGGCAATAAAATTCAATTTTAGATTCCATCAATTCAGCAACTTACAAGCTCCAAATTGATATAAAGCTTTAATTCAGATTTTTAGTCATTTAAAATCTATATTTATATCAATCATGTAAGGCCGCGCTATTCATCCAACACAAACTCTATTCTTCTAAAAAAATTAATCTATGGAATGTTAGCACTTGTCGAATATATAAATAATTCAAATTTACCAACAAATCATGGTAAATAAACTTTATCATATAAGATTGTAGCTGAATACTTAAATTAATGACAGAAAATTAAAAAAAGAAATCAACAGAATATATCTTTCCATTCTATTTCATTCATCTTCAAGGTGAGTAAAAATGAAAAAGACATTATGAGAGAAAGTTTTCATAGAGCAGAAAAGAAACAGCAAAAGTACCTTTTAAAGGCGACTTCCTGTGCCGCAACCAGGTGATTCAGGTCGCCGGTGACGGTCGTCGTTCGTCGCCGGATCAATGATTAAAAAAAAGTTCGATGATTGCAACCGTGTGCCACTGATGAATGATAATTAAAAAGGAAAACCAAATTAGGTCTAAATATAAATAATAAATAAAAAATCTATATATGGGAAGAAAAAAAAGAACGAAAGAAAGAAAAACTAACAACATTAAAACACAAAAACTGAAGGTTCAAACACAAGATTGACCATGGTAAAAACAAACTATATTTAAACGAATATTTAAAAAAAAATAAAAACCTTAAAATTGTAGGCTACGTGGACGGTGGTCTGAAGGCGGCGAAAAGACGACCACGGAGGGAGCGGGTGTCTAGAGATTAAAGAGACATGACCTTCCCTAGAAGACTAAGATGGGTTGATGGGGTTCTTAGGGTTTATGGAAGTTAGAAAGTCAGGGTAATATAGAAGTTATTCTGTGTGTGCAGCTTCATCATAAGCATTGCATCCAACCAATAGATATGAACCGACTGTATCTAAGGCTGCGTTTGTATAATTATTTTTATCCATATTTTGAGTTTGATTTTGGGAAAAGTATTTGTTTTATTATCTACATAATAGAATCCTGAAAACTCTTTTCCGATATTTTGCTGACAGCTTTTTGATCTTTTTGAATTTTTTCTGCAGACGCGTTCTCTTTTCTTCTTTCACACCTTCACCTGTTTTTTTTCAATACTTTTTCACGGTTTGTCATTTCTTCTTTCACGCTTCTTCATTTCTTCTTAGTACGGGTAATGAGGAAATATATTGTGATCGTTAAAATGGGATAGAATATGGGCGAAATGGAGAAGGATCAAGTCAACCATAATAAAGTATTATAGACAACGTGACAACTATACAGGATAATATAATGAATGCACTGTAGATAACACAGTGGACCATGTTGTAGTTGTTAATGGAGTACACGTGTAATAATGATTGTAAGGGTTGATAATTAGTATTTTTGTCATATATGTATTAATGTGATGTTTTTAAACAGTTGGATTAGTACTTGAAATTAATATGGGTTTTTGTTTTTTAATATATACGGGTGACAAAATTACCAATAAAATATTTAGTATTATTAAAACGTAACTTGATAAGTTATATATATAATAATTATTTTAACAAAACACAATAAAATATTATATTAATAAATCATTTATAAAAAAATATATTAATCAAATATTCAACACAAATATCAAGGTCAAAATACTCTACCAAACACATATTCTATAAATCATATTCTCATAATCATAACCCTATCCAACTATCCAATACTATCCCCAAAATCTTATCTAAAATAATAAACCAAACGCACCCTTTTATATTTTATCTTCTGTCGGCTTTTAGGAAAGACCCGACCAACTACAACAATGACTTGAGGGTCTTTTAGACCAAGAGAAAAGAATAAGAAAATGTGGGTTGACTGATTATTACAAGGTAGAATTTAAAAATTAACATAAACACTCTTTTAGATTTGTTAATTTAGCTAATCACTCATGTAATAAAACATTAAAAATTAACAAAATCACTCTCACTTAGAGGTGGAAAATATGGGCCGGGTTAGGCGGGCCAACCCTAACCCGGCCCGCAAAAAAGAGGGCTCAAACCGGCCCGCCTTCATGGCGGGCCGGGTTGAGCCCAACCCGCCAGCCACCCCCGGGCGGGCCGGGTTACACTATGGTAACCCGCGGCCCGCCGGGTTGCTATTTTGGCCTCTTTCGAAGAGGCCCGCAACCCGGCGGGTTGCTGGCGGGTTGGCATGGCCAACCCGCGGGTTGGCTGTTGCCAACGGCCAACACCCCCGGGGTGGGTTGGCCCAAAAAAAAAAAAAAAAAATTATTAATATTTTTTATTTTTTCAATTACACTTTTACCCTTGAAATCTAGCCGTTTTATAGCCGTTGGAGGGGTCTTTTTCGTCATTCTTTCCTATTTTTTTCTATAAATTGGACCTAAAACTCTCATATTTTTCTCACAACTCAAATTCTCCCATTCTCAATTCTCTATTCTCTCAACTCTCAAGTCTCAATTATTCATTATTCTTAATATTTTTGTTATCAATTTGCTCTTATTTAATTTTTATTAGGTTTTGCAATTTTCAATTCATATTTCCAATTTCCATATTCCAAATCTCTTCTTTAATTTTTGTTTTTCTACATCATTTTTTTTTTTCAACTACAAGTCTACAATGGATGATATTTCTCTCCCATCATTTCAATGAGGAAGAAAACTATTATCCTAGTCCTAGTCCCGCTGATTTTACTATGAATGCAGGAGATTCAAATAGTCCCGCTCTCCCAATCCCAGTCTCAGAATCCGATACACCTCAAAATATGGCGTCGATTCCAACAGCGCCGGTGTTCTAGAAGTCGTCCTCGTAATCGTCGTCCTCGTCCAACTTCATCTCAAGCTGAGGCGGGATCATCAAATGCCGTCGAAAGCGAAAACAGACACACATCAGACGTTTGGGCGCATTTGACAAGTTTTATGAGACAGAAAATGGCGTTCAAGTCAAGAAAGACAGATGCAAATATTGTGCAAATGTTTATAAAGTGATTCAGGATGGTACTAGTACTTTAAAAAGGCAGCTAATAAACATATTAATCAACATGGAAATAGAGAAACAATCAAACTCAAATAACTAATATGGGTACTACTTGGCGTTATAATTCTGATGTATATAGGGAACAGTTAGCTTTATATATTGCTGCATTTGATCAACCTATTAATATGGCAGAAGATAAATATTTTGAAAGATTTGTTCAAAATTCATTTTTCCAGGATTTAAAAGTATTCAAAACTGCAACTAGAAATGATTTAATAAAATGTGTAAAAAAATGAAATTAGAATTAAAAAATAAATTTCATACTTGTCATATTAGTGTGGCTTAACTGCTGATATTTAGAGTGGTAGAGCTAAAAAAGATTATATTTGTGGACTAGTCAATTTGATAATGAATTTAAATTAAATAAATCTTTATTAGGATTTAGATTAATGGATGTGGATCATAGTGGTTTAGAAATTTATAATAAAATTATTGAAGTTTTAGAAGATTATGATATTATTGATAAAGTGATAAGTTTAACTTTAGTAATGCAAGTTCTAATAGTAAAGCTATAGAATTTTTTCAAAATAATTATCTTTATATATAATTTGAAGTTTTTCACAACGTTGTGCATGTCATGTTATAATTTAATTGTGAAAGTGGTTGAAAACAATTAAAAAAAATATTGATAGAATTAGGGAATCTTTAGCTTGGATTACTAGTAGTAATAAAAGAAATGCTGAATTTCAAGAAGCTTGTATAAAATCAAATATGTCTCCTAGAACTTTTGCATTAGATATGCCGTTAGATGGAATAGTCTTATTTAATGCTTGATTCATGTTTACCTTATGCTAATATAATTAGTTATTTGTAGCAAATAATAGAGGTCCTCATCATTTGTAGAAAATGATTGGAAGATAGCTAAAGATTTCATTCTTTTCTCAAATGTTTTTACCAAGCCACTTTACAACTTTTGGGTGTGATTACCCACTAGTCCCTTGATATCACTGCAATTATAAAAATTCCGAGTTATTTACAAAAAACAAAGAGATGAAATTTTACATGCACCAATAAAGGCAATGGAAAAATTTTTTTTGAAATATTGGAGACCCGTTCCTTTTCTTATTGTTTAGGTGCTATATTGATCCTAGAATAAATTAGCACGTTTAGAATGGTCTTGACAATTAAGTGAAAATTTACAAAACGAATCATATATCAATCAAATAGGAGAGGTAAAAAATAGTCTTTTCGAAGTATATTTCCAATATGAAAACAGGTATGGGAACCCGCAGTCGCAAAGAGGCGAAATATCAGAGAAGCTGTAGCAGAAGAAACAAATGAGACTTATTCTCTTGGATGCACTGAATAGGCCGAAGAGGACCGAGTCCGAAGCACAGCCTCCTTTCAGACGCACCACACCAACAACAACAACAACTAATATGCTGTCCTCCATGGAGTCGCAGAGTAATGAACTTCAACAATATTTGGCAACCCCAGAATGTTTTCAACAGGTCACTTTGATCTCTTAGAGTATTGGAGAGCCAGAAAATGTATTTTTCCGGTATTATCAAGACTTGCCTTGGATGTTTTCGCTGTTCCTGTCTCAACCGTTCATCCGAACAAACATTAGTGCAAGTGGAAGATTTTAAATGAAAGGAGGACTAAACTTGCTCCAAAATGATGTGAGTCCTCACATGTCTTCGAGATTGGGAACGATCGCGCCATCAAGATCAATACGAGGTTATCGACAATGCTTTAATAGAATCATTCAATTTGTAATATAGATGATACAGATGAGGGAGGTCTAGTGACACACCCCAATTTAGTGTTTTGTAAAATGTAATTTGTAAATTAATTGTCAATTATTGCACTCTTTTTTCTTTACCAAGTTTTTTCCCATTGGGTTTTTCTTGGTGAGGTTTTTAACGAGGCAATAATTGTTGTAATTTCTATTTTATTTTTGATAAATGAATAAGTCTAATTTTTCTTATATTACAATTTTATTGTATTAAAATTGAATTAATATTTGAAATGTTAACAAAAAAAAAAAATGAATTGATTGAATTATTGATATTTGAAAAGTTAACTAAAAATAATTATATTTATAATTATTTATTTGAAAAGATAAATTAAAAAACAAAAACAAAAAAAACACAAAAAAAAATATAAAATCGGGCTAACCCGGCCCGGACCGTGCCTAAAACGGCGGGTTAGGGCTGGCGGGCCGGCGGGCCAGCATCTTTCCCTTAATTGGCGGCCTAACCCGGCCCGCCTTTGTTGGCGGGCGGGTTGAGCCCAGCCCGCAAAACAAGTAACCCGCCGCGGGCCGGGCCGGGCGGGTTACTTTTCCACCTTTACTCTCACTCACCTATTAAATTCTGATAGTCGACCACCACGTCGGAGGGTGGTGGAGTCGCTGTATCAATATACAATTGGCTGGATCCGGTTGGTCATGTTGATATAACATTTTCAATGGATCTGACTAGAAAAGGCCAAATCTACGGTCACGTTTGGTCATCAACGACGGCCATATCTGGTAGTCATTGACGACCAGCTACCGCCAAAGATCAATCGTCAACTGTAGATTTGGTCTTTTCCAACCAGATCCACGGTGAATCTGGCTGGAAAATGCTAGATCGAACTACTACTAGCCAGATCAAAGTTAGGCGCCATTATACCAAATTCTGGCCACTTTATGGTGGTGATGGTGGAATCTGACAAGTGGGGGGTGTGGGTGGTTTGTTAATTTTTAAACTTTTTTGGAGTGTTTGGTTAAATTAACAAACCTAAGGGTTTAAAAATAATTGAATAAAATAGAATAGGATTTTCGGAATAGGGAAACAAATGTGTATTTGGATAGGTAGGGATAGGATAGTGCAAAAATAATTAAACAAACACTTGTTATTGTCTCCGGTATTATATATTTCAAGATATTAATTTTAAGTTTGTTTTATTAAAAATTTTAAATAAATTTAAATGCATCTATAAATCCTATTTATTATCAAAAATATTATTTTATTTGTATTTTTACAACTCATGTATTATAAATTTCTAAGCCATTTTTTATATATTTTTTAATATTTATTTTTAGTCAATGTCATCAAGTACATCTTTCAACATGTATTAGCATTGAGTAATGCTACAGTTACTGACAGGTGTGCATCGAATTTGTGTACCGAATAACATGGTAAAATCCTGACCGTTTATTAATTATAAGTTAATATTAATCAACGGTCAATATTTTGCCACGTCATTCGATGCACAATTTCAGTGTACACTTTTCGGTAACTCAATCATTTTCCATTAGCATTTTGTCTAAGATTTTATTTTATAATAGAAAGTTGTTTTTATTATTAAGTAGAGGGGTTTTCAAAGGACAACCCCTAAAACATAAAATTGACAAATGACACCCACCGACTCGGAATTAGCCACTTACTACCCCTGTCGTGAGTTTTTGCTGTTATTTTGGATGGAAGACCATAATTGACCATGGAAAAGACGTAATGCCCTTCATAATTGATTAAGAAAATTTTTAAAAGAACTTTTTGCTCTATGTATGGGACAAAGGGAGAGAGAAAAAAAAAAAATTCGAAAATTATTCTAGAGGGTAATTTTATTGTTTAGGACAATTATGCCTTTAGATTTTGATTGTCAAATATGCAATTGCCTTTAAAATATATTAGTGGGAGACTTTGAATTTCTTCATGTGTTTATGGTAGTGGAATTTAGTTTTATTAAAACTCTTGATTTTCAACTTCATATAAATAGATAGACACCAATGGAATTTATGAACGAGCAAACGACATGTTCCCACCTAAGGTTTAGCAAAATCTCAAGTTCATACTCTTGGTTATATTTATTTTAGATTCTCAACCTTAAACTAACTTCGTTTCCTTTATTTTAACAGTTAAAGGGCAAAAGCGTCAGAATAATCTCATTTCTCTCAACTCACCCTGTTGCCGATGTTGTCATCTCCCATTTTCCATGCATCTCTGTCAGATTTCTAACCCAAGCCACAATTACACACAAACACCGATTCAACCACACAACCCACTCAATCAAACTTCAAAAACAATCACAAACAAATCGGCCGATTACCGGCATTGGTGGGGTCGACGAGGATTGGGTAAGAGGGCTTTTGGTGAGGAGGCTTAGGGAAGAAGATTGGGGTATCGGGGAAAGTCATTGTCATCGGAAAAGTGGCACTGCACCAATCCACCTCCCGATGCCACTCACCCCTTGCCAGTGATGTCCCATGTCTCCCTGAGGTCTTCCATCTCCTCTCAAACTCGCCTCAGTACTTCCAATGGTGATTCTGCAACTCCTTCTCTTCGGCAGAAGTTCTGCAGCATCAATTCCATCATAGCCTCTTTTCCTGATGCTACACTATACTACAACATGGTTGGTGGCCTTCAGTATCTCACTCTCACTCGAGTGGACATCGCTTTTGCTGTAAATCAGGTTGCTCAACGGGTGTAATCTCCTACACCGGGATATGCGTTTGATTAAACGCAACCTTTGGCATGTCAAAAGTTCTTTTATTCATGACCTTACTTTCCACTGTAATTCTAGGCTTCACTTGGTTGTGTATTCTGACATGAATTGGGCTTCTAATGTTTCTACCCACCAATCAGTCATGGGTGGTTGTGTGTTTCTTGGTAACAATATCCTTTCTTGGACTGCTAAGAAACAGTTTGTCATCTCTTGTTCTAGTGCTTAATCTGAGTATCGTGCTCTCGCACATGTGGCTGTTGATATCAGTTGGTTATGTTATCTTTCTTCGTGAGCTTGGTGTTCCATTGCTATTTTCTCTACTTTTACACAAGAATAATCAGTACTTTGCCTTGCATATGGCTATCAATTCTGTTTTTCATGAGAAGACACGCCATATTGACATTGATCTTCATTTCATTCAGAAGCTGGTTGCCTGCGGTGCTCTTCGTCTTCGACATGTTCCTACTGCTGCTCAGCTTGTTGATCTTTTTACTAAAAGTCTCTCTTGGGAGTGTTTTCAGACACTTTGTTTTCAATTGTAGCTCTGTAACCTGCCACTTTAATTGCAAGGGAGTAATGAATAATTATATATTTGTACAATATATGTTTTAGTGTCCTACTTGTTTGTAAACTCTTCTAGGGTTCCTTCTTGTAATTTATATATAAGGTTAATGAATTGACTGGTTGCATAAGCTGCAGATTTTTGCTCTAAAACCCTTGCTACACTTTCTCTTGACTATGTCATTCTTCATCGAGCTCAACGTGCACTCTAATGGGGCGTTTGGTTAGGGGTTATGTGGGATTACTGGGGTTATGTCATCTTATATTACTTGATTATCATGTTTGGTTGTCAAAGTAATACAAGATTCTGGTAATCCTCAAATACCAATAGTAGTTACTATTAGTAATATAGGAGATAATCTGATTACCTCAATTTTCTTAGGTATTCTAAGATTATCAGGGTAATTCTTTTTTGTTACAATTCTATTCCTTATTAATAAAATTGTAGTACAATAATGCCCTTGTTATCTAAACAATTTACAAAAAAATCATGGACATTTTTAACCTTATACACAAAAACTTAAACTCGTTTATGCCCTCCAACTTTAACAAAATTAAATTCCCAACTTGATTACTGCATGAAATCCTCAAGCCTAACTCCTTTATTCTTCATCTACCAAATTAATTCTTCATCTACCAACTTAATTACCCACTTTTTCCACAGTTGAACACAAACCCAGTTGCATTTAAGTTGAGCTTCCTTTCATCTTCAGATCAAGTGGAGTGCGTCTTCTGCAAATTTCGTCATTAGTCTTTACTTCCAAGGAAATCGTTGTTGTTCCTTGAATCTCTGCCGTCTTCTCTCGCTGAATCGAGGTACTCATCCAGTTTTCAACTTCAGTTCGTAACTATGTTAGTGAGCCCTAAAATCAAAATTGAGCCCTAATTCGTTCATTTTGGTTTGGCTTTGTTATTTAGAGTTGATTGACTGTTATACACTAATGCATTTATGTTTGGGTTGCATTCTTGAATCGTCGTTGTTCCTTGAATCTCTGCTTTTGTGATGTCTTTGTTGAAGGTCAAGTGGTTGCATTCTTGATTGGGGAGTTTTCCCAAGTGTCCACTGCGTTTGGGTTGCTTGGTGTGATGTTTGTAGGGATGTAGGTTGGATCTTGGTGTTTTGTTGGTTGTTTTGTGTTGGGGGAGGTTTTGTTTCTTGCTGGTTTCTGTTTGGCCTGACCGTTTATGGTCTCTGTCCAACCGTTTTTTCTTTGATGATTTGTATAGGCATCCTGGCTGGCTGTGCTGGTCTGGATGTATTCTTGTATACATTTACATGTGAAGTAATATATCATTTATAGATTATATTCACACATTTTATTAATGGGTTATCCTGAATTTCTTTATATTCATTATTTATATAAATTTGGGCAATTAGTATTGAATCTTTATTATTGTTTTGGTAGCATTACGACAAACTTATTCAGCTCTCCATAAATCATACAACTATTTACATTTTGTCTGAACTTGGTAAATATTCCAGCAGAAATTTAAGTTCCTTGTCTCTTTCTTTGTACCAACCCATTGTAATTAATAAGGTTTGGGTTTGTTGCAGTTGTTTTTCAATACTCTTGTTTGAAGAAAGAGAACATCAAGCTTTCAAATTTTCTTATTGTGAATATTCGGATTCTTGCCCATCATTTTGAATAGGTATAATTTTTGTTTTTGAATCCATTGATGTACGTGCCTTTTGTTCTCAAATTAAATGCATGTCTTTACTAGTTTGAACATGGTAAAAGCGCAGATTTGTTTCTCTTATTTTTACAAAGTTGGCATGATAACAAGTAATCGTTACATCATATGTTGTTCTAGTATTCTTTCAGTTTTAAGCCTGATGTTTTGGTGTTGAATTGAAATCTAGTTTCAGGATGTTGGAGTTGTTTGAAATTTGTGTATGTTATGTCCTCTTCCCTCAAATATGACAGTAATCCAATGTTCCTCTATGGACAACAATGGCTCATTTAACTAAAAGGCATAATCATTTGGTGTCACTTATGATAATGTATTTTCATTTGATGGACACCTTAATCGCCATGCTAGTTTCTACGACGATTGCCTTGCTGCTGAAGAATAGGAATAAACATAGACGGGGCATATCATATGCGGGTAACTTTAGTAGTAACCATACCATTAGGACCCTCAATTTATGGAAAACGATTTTTGAAAATGATAACCAATGTGTAGTGAACTGTAGAATGAATATAACAACTTTTGAAAAATTATGTGCATTACTTCAACGTGAAGGGGGGTTAAAATCAAGTATAAATACATCTGTAGAGGAAATGGTGTGTAGTTTTCTTCACATTTGTGCACACCATATCAAGAACAGAGTCTTTAGCCGCCAGATAGCTAGGTCAGGTGAGACAGTTAGTAGAAATTTTCATGCAGTGTTGAACACTGTTTTAAAAATGCATACAATTTTACTAAAAGAATCTGAGCCTATCACGAAGGACTCAACAGATGAACGCCAGAAATGGTTCAAGGTCGTAAATAATGAAGAACCTAAACAATATATTATGGCTGTTTTTATGTAGGTTCCTTTTCAGTACAACACTAATTTATTAAATTTGTGTTATCTATTGGTAGAATTGTTTGGGCACATTAGATGGAACACATATAAGGGTTCAAGTTGACGCCCATGATAAACCTGGGTATCGCACTTGGAAAAATGAAATTGCAACGAATGTTCTTGCTGTTTGCACACCAAAATGCAATTCATTTATATTCTTCCTGGGTGGGAAGGTTCAGTTGCTGATGGTAGAGTCCTTAGAGATGCAATTAGTAGAAGAAATGGATTAAAGGTCCCTCAAGGTATAGTTTCTATACAAGTTTCCAAGTTCATTATGGTTACAGTGAACGATTAGATGAGTATCCGTAATTGACATTTTTATTATCATGCTAGGTTTTTACTATTTATGTGATGCGGGTTACACCGATGGGGAAGGATTTTCGGCACCTTATAGAGGCCAAAGATACCATTTGAAGGAGTAGAGAGATGGTTACCAACCAACGACACCTCAAGAATTTTTCAACATGAAACACTCCCGAGTAAGAAATTGCATTGAGAGATGTTACGGCATCTTGAAAGCCCGTTGGAAGATTCTTAGTGAGAAATCTTTCTACCCTATCAAAACACAGTACAGAATAATATCCGCTTGTTGCCTGTTACATAACTATATTAGGTTTGAGATGGCCATTGACCCTATGGAAAGTGAGGTTGGTGAAATGAACAATACCCCATCGGAAGCCGATCCCGAACCTGAATTTATAAGCCATGTGGAGCCTAGTGATGCATGGACTGCATGGAGGGATAATCTAACACACCAGATGTTTGAAAGTTGGCAACGATCTAAGCAGTTGTAATTAGTTTAGGGTGTTTTTTCTTTGGATGACAATAGTTATGTTGTTTTGTACTTTGTAATATATATATATATATAGCATGCCATAATGACATTTGATGTTCGAATGTAAATTATTTGTCTTGGATTATATGTTTTTCGTTTTTGAATCTTCTATTGTATAAATATATTCTTGACTTTTATTATTTACTGAAGGGTTGTATCATTTAATATCTAATTATTTGGGACCCTAAATATTTCAATGTTGACAGTTGTGCAATTTGGTGACCATAAAGCATGTTTTGTGGATGCCAGAAATATTGGCTTTGAAACAAACAGAAACCCGTAGGATATATAAATGTTGGTATCAGATGAATGTTACTAAATAGATGTGGTTTACTAGGATTTAAGGTCAAACAATGGATGAAGAGAGCAAATATATCATTTGTTATCTTTTATCCTTGGAGACAAGGAAAAAAGGATAAAATGATGCTGAGTTTGCAAGTTCTTCTTTTTCCTTGGAGACAAGGAAAAAAGGATAAAATGATGCTGAGTTTGCAAGTTCTTCTTTTTCCTTATTCATTTCAAGTCAAAAGCGTTTATGGGTTAGTTTTGTTTAGTTTATGATCTATGTTGTACAGTGGATTAGTTTTGTATAGTTTGAGAAAACAAGAAGACTTACACTGCAATGATCACATACTATGGCTCTTATAATTATTACATCTTCCATTATGTCTTGCTAATAATAATTAATAATATCTTACATAGGACTGAAATTAAGATACTATAGAGGGATTAGGAACATAAATGAAGGATAGGTTTGGAAATTTTTTACACAAAAAAGTGATGGTTTTTGATGGAAAATTATCTGATCAAAGAAAGAAAATAAAGGTAGAGAAAGGAAAGTACTGTTGACCAAAATCTTCCAGATCATCATAAGCTACTGTTAGGTTGATAATGTACTTGACCATTGTAAATTTTACTTGGGATGGAATGCCTATAGGAAGAGATGTCACTTAGAATTTCTGAATCTAGACAACTCATTTGAAAGAGTTACAGGCACAGAAAATTGAGGACTGGCTAGTAGTTTTTGCTATTTAGTTTGCTACGCCAAAGGGCTGCTTTCTGTGGTAGTTAATGCTTTAGGAAATCTAAGTGTTTTGCTTCTTGTGGTGAGGTATCTACGATCTCCTTTTTTTTTTTTCTTTTTTTTTTTTTTTCACTTTGAATAAATGGGGATCTCTGGTTTCTTTTCAATATCTCAGATAGGAGGGATGAAATAATAATTGTTACTGAATTATTTAATAATGGATTCTATAAAGAATAAATCAAAATATTGTTTTTGCTATTATATACACATATTTATCTCAATAGGGCTTGGGATGTTAATGCGATGAATTCACTAACATAAAGGAGAAACAAGGGGGGTGAAAGGAGGATGATGGATGATATTGTCAGGCTTTATGCATGTTGTGTGTGTGATACTAGGTTTATGAGAGTGTGACAAGTGGCAACTGATGAATGGGAGAATGTTGAATTTGGTTATGGTGAGAGAAGTGAGCAGAATAAAAGAGAATTGTAGGGAACTTCAGAGATTCATTCAGAAAAGTAAAAAGGGAAACGATTGGGGGAGTTGCTGGCCCTCGAAGTCTAGCTGGTTCTTCATTTTCTTCTTATTGTAGGTCTTGTTTTCTGGTTCTGGTTATTTTCTTCTTATGTTGGTCTATGGTTGTTGGTGGAACTGACATGGTGTAATGTTGTAGTTCTGTTTATATATGAATTTATATAATTCAGTATTTGCTTGTTCTTGGATTGTTTTGGTGTGTTTTGGAGTTCTGTGCTGTTTGACTCTGTGTGTGTGGTTGTGGAAGTGGTTCTGGGTAGTTGCTGTTGTGAGTGATATTTGCAGGTGAAGGTTGGGTTTCTAACATTATACTTGTATGTTTTGTTATATATGGGGGAGAAAACTGTATGAAAGTAAAGAAGTTGCATGTTTTGTGATAAGTTCTTTTAACTCTTACAGTTAACAACTACTTGTTTTACTCTATTGGTGGTGGAACTGGCTTGCTTTAATCAGTCCTTGCAAATAGGTGTATAAATTAGTTTCAACCCTTTTTTTTTTTATTCTTTTTGGGTACTCGGTCCACAGTTACAATTTTCCTACTTTTCGTTAATTTGTAAAAAGTCAATGGTAAGTTATTGCGTGATTGTTTGATATTGGTAAAGAATCTATGATCATGAGGATCCAGTTGATTAGTGATTAGAGGCAATGTTGGAAGTTGGAATCAATTTGATGTCTTATTCATTGTTATGTGGAAGGTAGTTGTGTAACACCTTTTAAGTTGAAGTTGCATTCAATTTTGACAATATATTATTGACTTCTATTTGTCTTGGATTATATGTTTTTCGTTTATGAATCTTTTATTGTATAAATATATTCCTGACTTTTATTATTTAGTAAGGGGTAGTATCATTCAAGATTTAATCATTTTCCTAATAAATGTTTCATTTCTTTTTCTTAACAGTTCGTTCAACAATGGATAAGTCGGCAAAAGCTAGTGGAAGCAAGATATGCCTTTGACAATGTATGACCCGAGCATCAGTAATAAATGGAAGAAAAAAGCCAGTGGAAGTGGAAGGAAAAGACAATGGACAAAAGAGGAGGATGCCATTTTAGCTAATTGTCTATTTACTTTGAAGGAATGTCGTCATTGGGGTGCTGACAATGGTACTTTCAAAACAGAGTTTCTTGTCCAACTAGAAAAGATGATGGCAGAAATAATTCCATCTTCTGGGTTGAAGGCAACACCACATATTGAATCGCTGTACAAGCTATGGAAAAGGCAGTATGCTGCCATTTTTAGATATGTTAAATCAGGGCAATGGCTTTGGGTGGAATGATGAAGATAAAATAACTACAAGGAATGATGTGTTTGAGGAGTGGGTGAAGGTAAGGTTTTTTCTATCTTCAATGCATCAGTAAATTTTATTAGTATATTAATTCTAAATTTCATCTATCTTTTTTTCTTTAACAGAGCCATCCAACTGCACAAGGATTAAGGAACAAACCTTTCCCCCACTATGACACATTAGCCATTTTTTTGGGTAGGGACCAGGCAAGTGGAGCTGGAGCGGAGACCCCAGCTGATGCGGTTGAAGATCTTAATTCAAAAATTCCCGAAAACAACAATGAATCAATGGATGTTGATGCTGATGCTGATGCTGATAAAGGAAGTAACGTTCCAGACAAGGATGATATGGTTGCCTCTGGAGCTAGTGGAACTCGTAGGACTTCCAATAGCAACAAAAGAAAAAGAAATGATGATGGCATCTCTGAAATGGTGGACCAAATAAAGAAGTGGAGGGATACGTATGAGGTTGCTTCCCGAGGGATGGAAAAGTTTGCTGCAGCTTTTGACAAATTGAAGGATAGAAGTCAGTTTTTGTTTACAGAAATTGAAGAATTGGGACTTTTAACCCCAACAAAGACGATAGATGTTTTGGAGGTAATGTGCAAGGATCAGCACAAGATAGATGTTTTCATGGGGTTGTCGGAGTCAGTTAAGAGGACATATGTCTTGTGCATACTGGACAAAAGTAATGTCTACCGTCCACCTTTTAGCCTCTGAAACAATCAAGTTGACGGGGTTGTAAATATTTTTAACTCGTACTAAAGTGTATGATGTGTTGTCTAAGAACATATAAATCCTTAGATGTTTTTGATGTGTTTGTTACTGAAATGCTACTGGGTTTAGGTTCCCACATGGGCAGTAGATATATATTTTGTCACGGTGAGTAATTCTTAAAGGCATGATTTTTGTTGTTGCAACTTCTTATTGGATTATCTTTATTGGCAGGCAAAAGGAAAAATGAAGGCATGATTGATCATAGTTTGATCCATTCACTGTTGAGCTCCAGCTAAACTGAAATCGAAACTTCAAGCACTCCGCTTTTCCGTTCTGTTCTTGTAAAAATATGTACTAAGTATAATGTTTATAAATTATTGTTTCTATGTTGCTTTCGGTTGGGTGTGTTAGATATGTTGGTTGTGTTGGATGCTACAATCTTATTCTAAATATGAAAGTTTGTTGTTACATTGCTTTAGCTAAATGCATGACAAAGTGTAATGGTGGTAATGAAATGGAACAGATAATCAAGAGATAAACTGATTACTTAAAGAAAATTAAACCAGAGGATGAAGAAATGGAAATGGCGGTAATGAAAATCCTAATGCCCAAAAGCAGCCTGAGATGCACCAAGAAAAACCACCCATGCTATTGCAAAAAAAAGACAGCCAAGCCTTATAAAGAAAAAGCCAAAAAAAAAAAAAACCAATAAGCAAAATAGCTGCTGCCCACAAACACTACAAAAATAGTAGTTGCTGGCTAAAAAAAAATTGCAGTTGTCGGCTCAAAGAAAACTGCAGCACCTCACTAGTAGAACACCAAGGACAACATTTAACAAATCCCCGCATCAAAAAGAAGATAAGCATCAAAACACCTTTGCTTGAGTGACCAACTCCAGGGGAGAACCAAAAAAAGAGTGGGTAAAAATCCCTAAAAGGGCGTTGCCAATGTAACACCCTTCACTAGTTGAGGGTTGCAAGCAGCAAAGTAAACTGCAACAAATCCTCCAAGTGAGTTCCCCATAATATATACTGGTTCACGAATGATCTATTCTATGAAATAACAAACCTGATCCTGCCATAAATCCATAGAAAAAACAAGCTGACTCGCCCATGGTTCAACGTCATCTCCAAATCCCCACACTTTATCCTTCCTTTCTGTTGTACCTCCTTCGTTAGATTGTGTAGTAGGATCTTCAAATGGCAATGACATGCCTTGCCCAAGAAAGTCAATTGCCCATACTCTATAATCCCTGCCCAAATCTTTTAGTTGCTTCTAATAATGAAAAGAACCAACCCCAAAGCCAGAAAGAAACAGCACAGGTGGGGAATTTACATTTTCACACCCTGCCTTCTCATAATGCATAGTAAATTTAGGTTTCCACTCCCAAAAGCAACTACTTAGGTGCAGCACATTCACCATTGGATTCATCTGGCAAGCCTGGAATTAAAACCTTGGGTATTGGTGCCCCATCTTTCGAAATATTTCCAGCGCCCTCTTCCCCGCCAATTACATATCCATCATAGTTCCCACTCGATACCTTTGAAAAGACCTTTTTAAACCCTTCAACAGCTTTTAATGAATGAGAACCTTTCCCATGATCAAGATTCTTTGAATGTAAATCCTGTCATCAACTATATTCCTTTTTAATCTCAACAATCTAGTGTTCCCAGACCACCACTCTTCAAAATATTTGAAGAAGCACAACCATCAAGATTGTCTGTGGGCGTTAACGGCCATCAATCTGGCCGTTTTTGGATCTCTGGCCAGAAATGGCCATACGGCACACGGAGGCCATTTCGTGCCCTCCATGCGCCGTTACGTCGCTGGCTTCTGGCAGCCGGTGGCCAACAGTGGCTGGGTTGATGGGGGTGTATTGTTGATTTTCCAAACTTTTATTGTTGGGTTGTTTTTGCTAAGTTTTTAAATGTAGGCGGTTATAATAATCTAAATAATAATATAATAATAATATTTAATTAAAGGACAATTCAGTAATTTAAACAACATACCCACTAATTTATTCCTTCCAACCAAACATATTAATAAAACATACCCACCAATTTATTCCAAATAACCAAACATATTTTTCTAAAGATTCCCGATAATTTTCAAGGTAATCTATCTTTCCAGTAATCCAACATTCCTAGTAATCTAACATTCCCTGAATCAGACGCCCCCTAAAAGTCAACTCTAATATCCTAGTCTGCCAAAATGGCCCTCGTATGTGATTGCACACGTGCTGCACCGGACCAGCGTGATCAAGAACCAGATCCAGGTCATGAGCAACACAATCATCATTCCATAATTGCAATATTTCCTTCTTCACCACCTCCATAATAATGTGGCCGCCTTCAAGCATCTGTATGATTTACATCAGTGGGTCTGGGTTATGCAAACCAAGAAGGGATCATATCGTGTTATCTTCTTTATGAGGTTGGGTTCCTGCAGTTATCACGTTGTCCAGAGCTAACTTTATACATAGAATATCAACGAAACCCGCCATCACCAGTCTTGAGCAATCTCGAAGAAAACATGTTAAAATGGAAGCATATAAAGAAACAAACAAAAACACAGAGAAATACTTGAGGAGGAATGACAATTTTTCGAGTAAGTTTTAAAAAGTCACTGGCTTAACATTTGAACCTGAACCCGTCCCGAGTGTGGATTCTATTTGACTTCACTTAGTAGGATTAGGTTTCACCAATGAGTATGGATTCGGATATTCTTGGAATTATGAGAGGTATTATTTAAGCTTTACTAAAACTCTTTATAAACCAATGTTTAATTTTTTTTATTTTTTTTATTAAATTAAACGATAAGTACATTCATAATTTTTTTTTTCTCAAAATTACCCTCTAATATTCACTTTGCAAGTGTTCCTTTCTCAAGACACCCGTTGTAAACCCTTTGGTTATTTTATTATGTAATATATTCAAAAAAAATTCTAATACAACTAATTGAACTGAAAAACTTTCCGTTTATGACTTTGTTATTCGTATTCAAACAAAGAGCTTACAGTGAAGTCTATTGGGTTTTTTTGGTTTGTCATTGAAGTGAAAAAATAAAAAAAAAGAGATTAAAACATTTTCACCCGTGAGGTTTACGTTGAGGAAGTACAGCTAGGGGATTCTGAAAGAGACAAAACTACCTGGTATTGCTAAAATATTAAAATACCCTCAGTTATCAGTTTTAAGCCCTTATGGTACTGGTAATTATCTCAACCCTTGTCATCAGCCCCTTAAATTTTCTTCCATTCTTTTAACCAAATCAATGGTAAGAGAGTGAAATGTACTAAATTTTTTATAATAATTAAGTTTAAACATTTACACCCTGAATACTTGTAGAACTAACTTATATTTCAAAAACTCTCAAATTTACCATTTAGACCCCAACAAATATGGAACACAATTATGAATTACCCTAATTATTGTCTAATCCACCCTAAAATTTACTAACAACTCATTTTTACATAAGAAAGGTAAAATAAATAATAAAATTTTGAAAAATCTTAAATACTACAAATCCTTAACCGAAAATTACAAATACTAAATAAAAAATAAAAGATAAACTTTTAAGGATTTTGAAAAATTAAGAATACTTTAAAAAAATCTTAAAAAAACCGAAAAAAGAAATAAGCTAAAATCTTAAAAAAAAAAAAAAAAAAAATCAGATTGTTTTTAAGCCTAACAAGTTGTTGGGGACTTCTAGAGATAAAGTGAAAGTAGAGGGATGCGTTGAATGATGGGCATAGCAGGAGAGGGCATTAAGGTCATTTACCCTCATTTGGTTAAAACTAATCGAGGAAAACTTGAGGAGAGTTCAAAGTAATTACTAATGAATAATGTTGTGTGCACTAACCAAAACCATACTAACCTAAGTACTAACTGACGTAGCAAACCTCTCTTATTGCCATGTCAGTTCCCCCCAAAAACTAAAAAAAAAAATTTTAAAATTTCAATTGTTAGTACTTAGATTAATATAATTTGGTTAGTACACATAGCATTACTTAATTACCAATACCACAAGATATTTATTGAGACTAGGGCAAACCTCGGGAGGTTTAAACTTTAAAGTACTTATCCCCTTAAATGGTTATCTATTTTCTTACAAAATCCTAAATATAATCCATTATCATCTTCTAAATCCAATTTTCAAACAAACAAATCAAATAAAGCACATGAAATTTAATAAAAACATCTTATGCATCAAATTCACATAAGAAACTTTAAAATGGTAATCAAAGAGTATTTTTGTCTTTAGGTAATCAACTGGGTGGATTTATCACTATCCAAACCCTGTGGGTGTATTGGTACTAACTTAAACCTCATGGGTGAAAATTTTTTAATCTCAATTCAAGAATGTTTTATGTTTAAATAAGAAACTCATCTAACTTACTAGGATTTGGATAGATTTGATGCAATGGGCTCGCAAGATCCCCTTATTTCCTTAGCCTTTTATCAAATATGATAATAAGATATATTATTATATTTACATTTACTTTGGACAACTCTATACCATATGATGAGTGCAACTCGTTTCTTACATAAAAGAAAATGTTTTTGTTTTGAGTTATTTTGTTGGAGATAAGTTGGACTGGGTTTGTTGTTAGTGTTTTCTCAAGGTTCTTCACTGCGTTTGATTCCTGTTACTTCGTGAAAAATACCACAGTTGTAGGAGCAAAATACTAAAATCGTTATTTTTGTTTTTCCTGCTCTGTAATATTGGTTACTACGAATTGAGAATCAGAGTATGGCAAAGATGCTATAATTTTAACCGACTTGAAATTGGCTTAAGTACTGCAATTCAGCTACAACATCAATTTAAGACACTCCAAGTTATTGGAGAGCATCATTTGAGCTCGTCTCTTTTCCATCAACCACCACCCTGATACTTAGACACAAAACCGACAATGACCTAATTAAGCACTGTGAAATTAATAGCACACCACCTTCACTCCCTTAAGCTTTGACCCCCATTTTCCAGGACATAGCAAAATTTTTACCTACAGGAATTTCAAGACCGATAACCTGTATCATCAATGTCTTCTGCTTATGTGCTCCATCTTCCACCTCATCCAGGTGCTTCTGTTCCGCTGCACTAATTTGTATTTTCGACGCATCATCTACTTTGTTTCCATTAACCTCAAGTGTAGCTGCCTGTGCACTTCCATCTAATCCCAAAACAGTTATCTTCTCAACAATCAAACCCTGGTCTAAAGCATACTTGCCTTCCTGAACTTCAGACCAAACCTTCACGGTTCCTTTGCTCACAGTCGCATAGAAATCAACATAAGTAGAGTACCCATTTCCGAGTTTCATCTCTGGAAGCTCATCTTCATCAAGGAAAAGGTTCCCTTTGGCTTGACCATCAGACGCTGCTGCTGGGAAGGTCACTATGAGGGTAAAAGGAGTCTTTCTAGCTTCCTTAGAAATCAGTCCTCCTTGCTGAATTGGAAGTATGGTATTCTGATACAAATGCACATTAACCACATGTAAAGGTGCATCAAGTGTAACATATTTTCCCTCTTTTGACATGATTATTTGTGACATATCAAATAAATTGTACCAAGTACCCGGGGGAAAGAGTGCTTTAACATTTGTTTTCCCCTGCTCAAGAACTGGAGACACCATGATACTGCTTCCAAGTAAGAATTGGGTGCTCAACCCATAACAATCAGTGTAATTGCTGAATGTGAAGAAAAGTGGCCTGGCAATCGGGGCTCCGGTACTATGAGCTTCGAAGTTCAATGTGTAGAGGTGAGGAAGCAGTTTATACCTCATACCCAGAGCATTTCGGGCAGATTCCGCAACTGATTCCCACTGATAAAGCTCCTGTCTTGGGGAGTAGAAGTTTGCATGATCCCTTGAGAAGGGGTAGAATGCACCTACTTCTATCCACCGGTTACAAAGCTCTTCTGTGGGTGCAGGATAGAACCCACATATATCTGAACCAACCATTGGCACCCCAAATATGCCAAAATTTAGCATGGTAGAAATAGAATACTTTAAATCTTCCCAAGTGCCCTTATTATCGCCTGTCCAATGAGCAGCATATTTACCTGATCCAACAAAAGTGGAGCGTGATAGTATAAACGGTCGCTTTCCTTCAAGCCCTTGAAGAGCCTGGTGAGTTGCAATAGATTGAGAGAATCCATAAAGACTGTGTGCATCATACTCCAAAACACCATTATAGTGATATGCACTAGTGGCAATGGTTTTGAATCCTATAGGCACTTGAGTTCCCGATGCATTGATCTTGTAAGGTGGATCATCCCATCTTGTATTTGTTATGTTTTTGCAGTCCAAGCAGCAGACCCAACCAGGTCCACTCCCAGTTGGACATTGCTTGCCCTTTGGTATTTTGCAAAGTCCAGAACAAAAATTTGATGCTTCGTTCATATCAATCCATAGGCCATTCACGGGGACAAGTTCATGAAAACGGCGAATTTCATCACCCCACCATTGAACTGTTTTTGGGTTGAGGAAGTCAGGAAAGTTGACAGCACCAGGCCAAACTTGAGCCAAGTAGGGTTCACCTTCATACTTGATGAAAACATCATTGGCTATAGCTCTTTGGTACACACCATAGCTAGAATTAACAGCAATTCCAGGATCAATAATGACAATGTACTTCATGCCCATGCTGTGTATTTTGTCCAGGAATGCCAAAAGCTTTGGACGAGGGTAGTTGTTAGGGTTGAGAGTAAAATCCTTGTGCCCATCCATGTGATCATCATCATTCCAGATCACATCAAGGGGAATTTGAGCCTTCTGGTAGTTTGCAACAACATCTTCAACAACAGACAGGTTGTGGTAACCCCATCTGCATTGGTGGAATCCTGTACCATCAAATTGAAAGAACAATTACTAAGATTTTAAGTTTTTCTTCACTACTGACAGAAACAATTTAATAAGAACCAAGTGAAATATGTACTACCCAGTGCATGATGCAAAGCTTTGGCAATTAGCTGGAGAAACTAGGTTACAAGGGTATTTTTATAGCATAGAATGGATCTGAACTGTCAAATGATGTCAATTTTATAGTATGAACATTCAAAAAAAAGCACCAATCTTAAGGAAAGTATACAGCTGCTAACATTTAAAAGCCGAATACAACAAAGCTAAAGGTTCTGTCACTACAAGTTCCTGATACTTGTGGTTCAGCCCATAGTAAACATTCTTCTACCTACTTACCCTTTTTACTCCCGCTTATTGCTGTTATAATTTTTTATTATTTATTTTTTGATAGAAAGCAAACCCCCTTTACTGCCTCATTTCCATTGAAAGAGCTAGCAACTGAATGTTATATGCTAAGAAAGTATCTTACTAGATGCTTATGCAGTTTATTAATAAAGGAACTTTAGCACATTTCATACCCCAAATCCGATGAAAAGCAATACCTTTTTACCTAATCACTTTTTAAGTGTGGCATCTAGAGACAAATACCTGCACACCCATGTGCTAAGGCCCCCAACTTATTCACCCACATATAAATCAATCTTTTACTTGAAATTTTTTTTCACTTGTACCATGCTTTTAGGAACAATGCCTAGATCAAGAAAACCAAAGCAACGAATCTATGAACTACATGTCACATATGATGCTCTAACCTAAGACATTAATAAAAATAGCTGTAAAATGCAAGAGGACAACAATCATGCAGTTCCCATCCCTGCAGTTAAGGCCATCTCACCGTCACATAACATGTCTCTTATAGATGCCCAGTTTTGGGTCTACATTAACAAAGAGTAATGTGAATGCTGTCTAGTTTTAGACACAAGTAGGACCCAACTTAACAATTACAAGCAGCAGTATGTTAAAGACTGGAAATTAACTGTTAAATTTCCAGCTCATGTGGTGAAGGTGATATTTTAAAGGACAACATTTGTTTAAGTATCTAGAATAAGTTCCTGTCCGAATCCACTAGTTTTTTGAGAAATTTATCTAGCAAAGTTAAGCATAAAAGCAGAAAACTTCCATACAGATATTGAACTTGGACTAAAGATCTTATCTTTTATGTGGACCTAAAGCATCAAAGGTCATTTTAATCATTTATGAAAGAAAAAGATTTTGCAGATCTCAAAGTTTCCAGGAACAGGCCAAAAGAGAGATCAAATTAAGCAAGATGCACATGGTCATGGAGTATTATTACACAAAACATTAAATAAAAAATTTTGACTATGGAATTATTAGGAAGAATAGAGCTTTAAACAAACACGATAATTAAGTAAAACAAAATGGGGCCAACTTTGCAACCTAAATGAGAAAAAGAAACAAAGCATCCCTATCCCACATCATAAATCAAAACGCAAACGTGTCTGCACCGATTGAAAAATCACACATCAATCAAGATTTTTGCCCAAAGACCAAATCGCTTGGGTGGTCGTCATGGATTATCATGATCCCACATAAAAAGAATATGTCACTTAAACTAATGTTATGATTACGCGAAAAATGGAGTTTGTATGTAATAATAAGCTACCCTTTGAACAAATATATCACTCCTCTCACTGGTCATATCAGTCACTCTCCTAAATATAACATTAAGCTAGACACAGTTGCTAGTATTATGATAGTCATAAATAAACACCAAAGAAAACATTACTAACTTATCAGTAAAAACTAAAACAACTTTCAAATGGTTAAAAGTGTTTCTTTGTCAATTATACAGCGTAGAGAAACAGTTTACAGACAATCTTTTAATAAAAAAATATTTTACATGGGAATAAGAAAAACCTTTTGCTTAAAAAAGTGCATAAATTTGGAGCTTTTCCATAAAAAAGAAAAAAAAAATCACTTTTAAATGCTTGTGTAAACAGTGCTTTTAGTAAAACGTGATTCCACAAAAGCACACGAGGCAGAGCAACAAAGGGGCATAATTTATCATCATTAGACGTACGACTGCTTCAAAACCTGAAAGCAACCAGATGTTCAATGCACCTTTTCTTCTTTCTTTCTTAAAAATACTAATAGCTAACTAATCCCTCCAATAATCCAAGGCCACCCACATTGCCAATTAGAATAAAACTACATAAAGATAAGCAGAGAAACTAAAATAAATAACGCTGAAAAGAAACAGATATTCATACCTAGAGACCAGTAAGGCATTGGAGCAGGTCTGCCAATAAAGGCGGTATATTGATCAACAACGGCGAGAGGTGTTGGCCCTGCAAAGAAGTAAAAGTCCAAAACACCCCCAATAATCTTGTATGTTAAAGAAGTCGCTGTATAGAAGACATCCATGCCATTACTGTTAAGCAAAAGAACGGCATGTGCATTGGGCTGCCCACCCACATTCCTGAGATCCATATACACAGGATGAGACCCGTAAAGATCAGTGTTGAGATTAATGGCTGATACATCAGTTGTGTACAGAGTGTATGGATCATTTGGATAGAGTTTGATCCCATGAGGTTGTGTGTTCTCTCCTAGACCGTACAGTGAGGCATCTTTTGGTAACTTTGTGGAGATTTCAATGTACTGATCTTTAAATACCATTTCACCAAATGGGTCTGATTTATCAGACTTTGAGTTGAAAAGAATATCCCCATTAGATTTTCTTTTCACCATAAAGCTAAATGGGTCTGCGGTGTAGCTAAAGATGAGTTCATTGCTCGAGTAATCCGAGACTTGCAATGAGCCACCACCGTCCTTTCTAGATTTTGAAATGGTTAGCTTCATTGCTGGTGGTTGTTCTCTTGGCAATAAATTGTACGGTATTTCCCATCTTTGCTTATCAGCATCAGTTATATGTACCCTCAAACGATCTTCAGTTTCATGCCTACAAAATCACAAAGCAAAATTCATAAATCAAAAAAAAAAAAAAAAAAAAAAAAAAACTTGCCGGTATTTACAAACTTACTTGACATAAATCTGCAAATTAGTAATATCAGAACCGTAGATTTGGTTCTTTTGCTTGACTTGAAGGAGACCGACAATGCCTCCATCAGGGGTTTCCTCAATGGAGACCAAACGGTAGCCCTGGCCAATCTTGGCGGCCGCGGCATCAGAGGAGTGTAAACATAACAACAAAACAAGAAGAACAGAATAAAACGAAGAAGAAGAAGATAACATTGCTATGTTAATGGCTTACTAGTAAGTAACCAGTAAGCGACCAAGAAGAAACAGAGGTATAAATAGAAGAACTTAATGAGACTGTTATGGAAGAAGCTTGGTATAAATAGAGGAAGTTAGAAAAGAGTGTGAAGTGTAAAATTGATTGGGTACATGTGAAGTAGCGGAAACCATCTTATGCCCGCAGTGCACGTGATGGTGATGGAAGGTGGGTCCACTGGTCCCACTAAAACACACTATTGTGTTCTCTTTCTACACATATTGGTCCTACTTTTAATTTGGCTTATCACTGCCGTCGATTGCGGTAAAGTTTTTATCAAAATATCTTCTAATTAACAGATTTATTAATTTAGATATTTATTTATGCTTTATTACTATTTTTCTTTTAATTTCTAAATGTGAATGGAATATAACGGGATATTAGATTATATCCAAACCATGATTCTCGGGGGGGTTTCCATATGAGTAAGTCCTATCTGTTCGTATTGTGCAACGCCCATGGTTTTTTGGTAGGTTTATTTATTTTCTTTCCTAATCTTTTTGATATTTTATTTTATTATCATCCTACTTGAATTGTGGATATGGTGACATGGTAATTATATCTAAATCCTCTGTTTTGGTTTGATATAGTGGAATTTATGTGGTTAGCAAAATCAACATATTATCCGTCTTAATTCATATACAGTAAAACTTCTCTATACTGATACTCTATATAGGAATAAATTCTACAATGTTATAAAAAAATTATATTCCTAATTTTGGATAGTTATAAATAAGAATAAACTCTATATTGTAATAAGTTATAATTTTTATAATTTCCATCTTAAAAAAAGTTGTCTCCACATAATAATACTTATCTGTATATTGTAATATTTATATATATGTGTATGTGTGTGTGTGTGTATGTGTGTTACATTAAATGTTTAAGATAAAATAAAACATTTATCTAGAGTTGTTTGAGATAATGATTTGTGATTCAAAGTTGTTACCACATCTTTTAACTTGCGGGTAGATTACTCACTAACATGGACATCTTTTTGTTGAAACCAAATATTTCTAGCTTCTCAAGTATGTTTAGAGTTTTTTGGCACAAAATTTTTGTATTTCCATACTATCATCCTCATGATTATTTCTTTTATCTTCTTGTCTGATTGTAACAATGATTTCTTCTTTAGTTAAAGCATATATGACTTATTACTCATTTGGATGATTGGAAAAGACATTAATATATATTCGATTAGTGCAATGAAGTTGTTGAATCCGATCACTCAATTCTACAATTACTCTTTGATTCTCCTCATCCACTTCATTTGTAACTTGCAATTCATCAACATCGGAGATCCTAAATTTTGTAATGATTAAAACAATTGGCAATAGTATGTGACTTCACATCAATTTGCTGCATTATTTTGTAATGACTGAAACAATTGACAATAGTTTGTGGCTTCACATTAATTTGACTATGCAACAACTGCATTTATAATTTCATCAAGGACATTTATCTTTGTTGGTTTCAAGACACGATTTTCTATCCATTTCAAAAGTAGGCAATTGAAGCGTTGAATTGAAATCCTAATACTATATTATTAAAACATGAATTATAAAGAAATTTTTGTTACCACATCTCTATTAAATTATAACTTCCTCATAGTAATAAAATTAATTAATCACATCATTATAATTATAGAAATGTTTTACTGTATTTATTAAATATATTGATAAATTATTTTGTTATTAAGTTGTAGATATGTGGATATAGTCATTTATAGCCCCTAACACTTGACATTGATTAAACATACTAGATGTACAAATAAACTGTACAAAGATTTGTGTATAAAATACAAAAAATCAAACTCATCATGTTCATTTTTTAATTTATTTTATGCGACATCAATTTGTACACAAATTTTTGTAAGATTTGTTTGTACAAGTAGCATTACTGGTTAAATTGGCACATAAAACAACAAGTAAGGAACTTTTTCCCACCCAAGGTTTGGCTTAATGACCTTTTCCACCCCAAACGTTTCAAAATATCACAAAATATCACTTTCCCATCAAAAGTGTATATTTCGTTAATACCCAAAACTGACTTCGGGCGATTCTGGTGGCAAAAGTTATCTCTGTCACCATGGGTATTTTTTCTACAAAACCCCTCTCACTCCAGTATCTAATTTCTCATCGATTGTTGGCCACTATAAAACTAAGGTTACTCGTTCTTAATTGATTCCGATGGTGAATATTCAATCGATTACTACCATACGATCTATCAGCCTCCACTCAACTAAACCCTTATTACCTTGGCTCCTAATAACTCGCCGAACGTCAACTAAGAAAGTGAAGTGTATTTTGAGTATTAATAGAATATAAATTTTGAGTGAGAAAGTGATACTTTTAAACTTTTTGGATGGAATATGGAAGAGTATCATTAAGGCAAACTTGGGTGGGAAAAAGTCGTTTACTCTAAAACAACTACGCCCGAGAAAGTTCGAAAATAACCATTTACATCCTCTGACAATTTGACGTTGATTAAATTGGGACATAAGATGCTCGAACAATCGACCTCTAATTATACAGTTAAACACAATAACCACTTTGCCCAAGGTATTTCATATAATCGGCATAACATTTATTTGTGATGTATAATACATAAACATTAATATGAAAAAGTTGGAAGGAATATTAAAAATTTACGTGAAAATATTTTATGTTTTATCATCAAATTTAATATATTTAGTAATATTAGATATATTAAATTTTATATTTAAAAATATTGAACAAATAATATATTTAAAATTTTGACAAAAGATATTTTATTAAAGAAAATATTAACATTTTAATAATTTTACCAAAATTCAATTACAAACATATTCTATTAAAAAGAGTAATAAATATAAAACTTTTTGCTAAAATTCAATAATATTATAAAAAAAAATATTTAATATAACTTTTATAGGGGTAAAATTTAATATATTTTTACAAAATTTTAAAAATAATTTTTAATAAACTTTAACATAAATGTTCAATAAACTTTAAAAAAGAAAATGTTCTATATAATTTAACATAAAATTTCAATATAATTTGAGTAATACCACACATACAACATTTTTATACAGCATGATGTGGCAAAAGATGATTGGGTGAAAGTTTATTTTAATTTAAAAGCAACCAATCATTTTTTGCCACATCATGTTGTATGAATAATGTTGTATAAAAGTGTGGTATGTATAGTATTATGCAATTTAATATAAGTATTAACTACTTTGTAACACAAAATTTAAATATGTTAAAATAAAGTATATGTTTTAATATTTTACGTATCTTATTAGGTTTCTGTTTTAAAAAATGTCCTTATTCAATTAACATTTTGATTTTGACAAATAAACCATGGGCAAATTTGTAATTAAAATGGTCAAACTTGGTCTTCCATCAATTTTAACGGAAAAAAAAAATCAACTTTCCTGGCTGTAAGTTTAAATCTTCTTAGAAATACTTGGGTAGGTACCTTATTGATAGAATATAATATATATGATGGTGGCTGTTACAAGGAATTAAATACATTATGTAAATTTGAAACAATGACCAAATTAGTTTTATTACACCAATCAATATCTTAGTTTATTGAGTTTAGGATGTGATATGTGACCGTTGCTATAAATTATCAAAGAAATCAACCATACTTGAAAAATGTTACACTCTAATAACCAGATGAGGATGCTAAAACATTGTGCAAATTCATAATATTATCAAAGAAATCAACCATACTTGAAAAAATTTAGAAGGGGAAACAATCCAAACAAAACCTATAGTTTTATCTTAATCTCATACTCTTTAGTATTCTCTTAAATAATGGAACTTCCTTATTATAAAAAATAATATATATTCATAATACTTAGTTTATAAAGTTTTTATTTTCCGAAATTTATTTTATATGGTATTAAAGTTATTGATTAACGTTCTCTGCTTTTATTGAATTACTCAAAAATATTAATAAAAATGAAGAAAAGCAATCCAATAGGAAAGATAATGTTACCAATTTATATAAGAGTACTACTAGTCTTACAAAGAGTCATACAAAAAGACAAATCCAACCCTTAAAATTTATAATTACCTACTTCTCTCTCGTTTTTTCTTTTTTTCAATGATTGGATTTATCTTTTATATGTTCTGCCTAAGGTTAGTATTACTCTTTATACAACCAAACATTTGAAAATTTCAATATTTTGTAGAAGAAGCACGTGCATGGTCAATTCATACGAAAACGTAATTAAATTTGGAGCAACTATCAATCAAATCTCTTACACGCAATTCACTTGTTTAATGTCAAATCAATCAGACCAATCAACAGAGAGGTCACTTTCTTTTACCTATGGATAATTTAATCAATCTTATAATTCACACAAGGGTTGATTAATTTCTAGTATATGTCACCAAAACTTTTACTAAATTACCAAAATGAGAAATAAAATTAAAACCATGCATTCTGTTTATTAATAGTGAAAGACTAAAATGTCCTTCAAAGTTTTAATTTTAGTTTTTTAAAAATTTAAAAATTTCTAAAAAACCCCTTAAGTTTTCTAATTTAATTAAACCCCCCATATATAAAAATTTGTTAATAACAAAAACACCCCCATGCCAGATTCGGCCACCATCGCCGGAATCTGGCCGGAAAACTACATTACGACACAGACCCATCGGGTCTGTGTCGTAACGTGCCGATCTGACCTTTCCGATCAGATCCGCCACGGTCTGGCTGGAAGGCAAGATCTGGCCGTCGAAGCAACAGCCAATCTGGCCTTTTCCGGCCAGATCCGTGGCTGATCTGGCCGAAAGGGCCACGATCTACTGCCAGATCTGGCCGTCACGCCGCAATGGAGTTTTGCGGCGTCGACGGCCAGATCTAGCCGTAGATCTGGCCTTTCCCGCCAGATCAGCCCACGGCTCGGGAAAAGGCCTATCGTGCGTCACGACACAGATCCGACGGGTCTGTGTCGTAACGCAACTTTCCGGCCAGATTCCGACGGTGGTGGCCGGAATCTGGCACTGCAGGTGGCGGGGGTGTTTTTGTTATTTTACAAAAATTTTATACATTGGGGTATTTAGTTAAATTTGTAAACTTAGGGGGTTTTTTAGAAATTTATAAAAAACTAAAATTCAAACTTTTAAGGGCATTTTAGTCTTTTTACTATTAATAAACAGTAATAAACAGAAACCACTAACAGAACATGACGGAAGGTACCTATTTGTCGTTTCAAAACCTTTTGGGTACCAACTTGTCGTTACGATAAACCTTGGGTACGTGTAAGTCGTTCTCCCTTTATTTAATCAATCTTATAAGTCACACAAGGGTTGAATAATTTCTAGCATATGTCACCAAAACTTTTACTAAATTACCAAAATGAGAAATAAAATTAAAACCATGCATTCTGTTTTTCTTATAAAATAACCAACTGAAGTTAAATTTCTTTTTTCAATATCGAATTAGTTTTTCTTATAATTCCCAAAATATTCCCTTGATTTATAATATGATATAATCACAAAAACAGAATCTCATGAAACCGTAATATAATTTTAAAAAAATAAAATACTCATGTAACAATAATAATATTATAACTCCATAATGAAAAGTAATAGAATTAATAAATATATTTAAGATAATAAAATGAAAAGGTCTGAAGTTGAGATCCTAATCCATTGTATTTTTTCCATTCTACGTCAACTCATTCTTTATAAAACATTATCGAAGATATTAGATGCAGTCTCAAAAATGAGTTACACCAGACAATTCCTTCAACGCCAAATGCATTTTTAATAATTTAAGACGCGACTTAAGTCTCAGAGGCTGTTTAAAATTATTTGATCTGAAGCCCTTATTTTGTATGATTAATATTGTTAATTTTTAAGACTTGATTTTCAAGATTGGGTCTTGAGGAAACTATAAGAAATGAAGTCGGTGGTCCAAAATTAATAAATTTATAATTTAAATGGGAGTTAGGTTGATTATTAATGAGAGGAAGACAAGGACAAAATTTGATCGGTAACTGCAAAATCCAAAGCGTGATTGTGTCTGAAATTATATGCTCTCCTGAGTAGTGACGAACCTTCTTCATATAATATTATTGTCATTTTCTGTCCCGTTAGACTAGTGTTACTGTTACGTTCCTTCTTTTCTTTTCTTTCGTTCATTTTATCTCGACATGTTTCCGTTAAAGACAAAATTATTAATGAAATAGCTTTGGATGCTTGCTTTTGGATCTCCCGTTCCTTCTTCTAAATTTAAATAAGAATTAAACGGTTGTGAGTGGTTTGATAGATATTTTTTATTATATTATCCAAGAGATTTTAAATTTAATTCTCTAATCAATTGTTAGTAAGAGATCTTGAGTTCGATTTTCTTGTTGATTGTTAATAGGAATATCCATTAAAATTCTTACTTAACTGATAATTTCAAAGACCTGAAACATTAGTTTAGATACGTATAAACTGTTTCGGATGCCTCTTATCATAAAAAAAACTAATAATAATATTTTGTTTTCAAGAGGAGCAAATATTGATGAGTAGAGAGGGTGGTTTATTCGGCGGAGGTGAGATGGAAATTATGCATGGGCCAGATGCCAGTGGTGGTTTCAACTCTTTTCGATTTAAAAGAAGAAAAAAGAAAAAAGTACAATCAAGTTAATGTTGTTAGCCGTTACCTATATATGCGAAAGCCACAAGGTGAATTTCAAGATAATTTTAATTTTAGTATTGTACACGAAGAATGTGCACAACAATCTTTTTGTTCCCTTTCTCTACGACAATGTGAAAGTAATACTGAAATATTAGTTGAGAGATGTTAGGAAGCCGTTTGAGCATGAAAATACCACCTTCTCAAATCAAAATTATGGTTCATGTCAATGTGCATATAGTTTTTGTCACAAATCAATAAATCATTAAAAACGATGAATGCAATAAAATGGAGCCTGAGCAGTAATTGTCACAACTGAATTATTATTCATTCTAGTAAATATTAAACATGGTCATTTATAATGTTAAATCATATTAGTACTTAGAATGTATGAAAGAGGAAAAAACATAACTACGTTTTTTCTTATCATAATGTTATGCGGATAAAGTGGTACAAAAATGAGAAAGATTTCACCTGGTTGGTTAAGACTTTTCAACAAAACGTGGGGAAATGACTAGGGTACTTTAAAACAGCCTTATTGGACAATGAAATTCTTAGATATGGTAAACATGATTTTTTTTTTTTTTTTTTTTAATAACTTGGTTTTGGGCAGTTTAATTACACGCACTTCAATTAATCATTTGGAATTCTAGAATTACCAGTTGGGTTATAAACTCCAATAACCACCTTTATTAGCAACTATGATGACTCGGACTAGAGAGACTATATTAGATGGTCCTCTTGCTTTTTTATCTTCAAAGGGAATTCGAACTTGAGAGACTATGTTTGATTCTCCTCTTGATTTTTTACTTTCGAAGAAACTCGAACTCGGATGACCATATTAGATTATCTTTTATTATTTTACCACCAAACCACCTAATGGTAGTTGATATGTTAAAACATTATCGGGTATTTCAATAAGAACATGTATGTTATAAGTACAATATAATGTTTAAATTATTTTTAGATATAAGTAGAATTATATGACAATTGGAAAGAATTGTAGGTGAGTGATATTAGGTTTATGCATGAAAAATACTATATAACGTTCATATAATTTTTGTATCATTGAGTTACTTATTGAACAATATCAATTCAATAAAATGAAGCATAAACATAACTCCCTTTCCCTTCATGTACGTTAATCTTTTTTATTGATAATTTATTTTAGAATTATTTGAAAATTCAAATATATAGAAATAATTTATTTCAATGTTATAATTTGGGCAAGGCCATCATAATCACAACTAATGAAAACAAAACAGATGTTTAAAGCTTAGACAGGCACCATCCATTAATCAACATTTGTTCATATGATTTATTTGAGTTCTTCCAATGTTTGAGTACCTCTGTATATGTATTAATCATCTTTTTTAACCGATTAAAGAATTTGCTTACGGAGTAAAATATTAATACCTCAAATTAGAGATCTATAGGCAGAATTTAAAACCTAACCTGTTGGGCTTTACATAGTTTATTTCATATTAAGAGTCATTAAACTGTCTGATGCCCTTGACAGGGTCGGATCCTGGGTTTACCTTCAAATTAAAAAAAAAAAAACCAATTTTTTTATGGAAAAGTCTTCCCTATAATCCCTTCTTACTCTTCGGAATTATATATGTCTTTGTTAATTTGACATTTCTGTCGTCCCCCTTTCCCCTAATTTAGTCCATATAAATTATTACACAAATCACTATTAACTGTGATTTTTTAATTCTATAACTTGACTTCACTATCATTTCATATGCACTTACCATTATGTCTTTCATTTTTCTACCTAAGTAATGACTAAACACATGTCAATTCCTTCTACTAATGAAAGATTTCACACTGTAATTTACACTCTTTATTAATAGAAATGAAGATTAATAATTTATATAATTATAAACTAATGATCTACTTAGTAATTATCATTATATTTCCTTGATTTTGATAAATTTCGAATGATTATGTTATACTCTTTTCACAAATCTATCCTCTGACTAATGGTAAGGACCTGACATAATTAAAAAAAAAAAAAAATCAGATTATAATTCAGTTTGAATCATTCTTTGACAATGACAATCTAATATTAAGAGCAAATATAATTGTTTACTATTTTTTTTTTAAAAGAACTTAACCATATAAAACATTATTTTAAAAGTGCATATAACTCAATTCATTTTTCCATTCCGCCCTTGCTTCTTCCCTTCAAATTTCATCACAAATTTCCATAAGACATCAATGGGTGCGTTTGGTTTAGTATTTTGGGTAGGATTTTGAGGATAGTATTGGATAGTTGGATAGGGTTATGATTACGAGAATATGATTTTCAGAATATGTGTTTGGTAGAGTATTTTGATCTTGATATTTGTGTTAAATATTTGATTAATATATTTGTTTATAAATGATTTATTAATAAAATATTTTATTGTATTTTGTTAAAATAATGTATTATTATATATATATAACTTATCACCTCACATTTTAATAATCTAAATATTTTATTGATAATTTTGTTACCCGTATATATTAAAAAACAAAAACCCATATTAATTTCAAGTAGTATCCAACGTTTAAAACATCACATTAATACATATTGACAAAATACTAATTATCAACCCTTACAATCTTATTACAGTTTACTCCAGTAACACCTATGACATGGTCCACTGTGCTACCCACAGTGCATCGTTATGTTTTCCGTACAGTCATCATGTTGTCTATATACCTTGTTGCGGTTGACTCGATCCTTCCCATTTCCGCCATATCTGCCCCGTTTTGATGACACAATATGCTTGCTCATTACCATACTATATTGTTTTGTTCGAAGATACGGTCGTCCATATTGTACATTCTTATAAAATTATGAAGTACACAACATGCCATGACAATCTTCCCTGTTTGTCCAACGGATAATTGTTCATTCCATTTAGAATCGGAACCGTTTTTTCAAAACCCAAAGGTTCTCTCGATAACATTGCGGATGAAGCATGTCTGTAATTACAACTCTTGTGGCCCCCTTCGGTTACGGCGGTGATCAAAAATATGGTAAGCCACTTGCCTATGAGGGGCGAGGAACCCATCCCATTTGATAACCCGCATCAACCAAATAGTATTTCCCTGAATAATATCAGACATTTTATTTGAATTACAGGCTCAACAGTGGATGTAATACGCTGTAATACTGTCAAGAAAATACTTATACCTGGTGGAGGATATGGGAATCCAGAATTAGGATCATCAATAATTGAATTTAAAACTCTTGAATCATGCGCTGATCCTTCCCACCAGTAACGACTAAGTGAACACATGTTAAAGTCGCATACCCATTATATCTGTGACTCGATCCTTTGCGATTCCGGTACCTAATGGCAAATTCACGTGGAACCGAAGCGTATACGTGTGCCATCTATGGCTCCAATACAGCCTATCATGAAATGTCATTTCACTAATATTAACCTACTAAAAATTAATAAACAATGAACTAAACTATCTACAATACAAAACATAATGAACCAGTACCTTAAAGAAAGGGTAATATTTTCTGTTGGCTGATATTTCCCATGGAACATCATTGAAGTCAGGTGGTCTGATAAACTCTGTCTTCAACTCACATATAGCATCGCAAACGGCGGTACATGTCTAGAAATCGTCTCACCCGATGTTGGAAATCCTCCATCATCGTTCTGATTGTCTCATTTTTCCAACGATTGTTAGAAATATCATAACTTGTTTCTTCTAAACTCGTCCTCCTGGTTGGTTGCAATTTGCCTTGATCGGACAAAAATTCACATAACAATGTAAAACAGTCTCTGTCCATGCGGCACTTGTCATAGATCCTGTCGGATGACCGTTGAGTACTTCCAACATGTACTGATGACCAGTTAATACAGATTGTTGTCGTGGTTGAGGTCGACTTGCTTCTAACGCGGCAAACCGCATAGTGCAATGGCTATATCTGTCAGTATTTCTTCTTCGTCCCTCTCATCTGTAGCACGTTGTCTTCTTCCTGTCGGCTAGACGACGCATTTAAACCTACCCATTTGCAAAACTTTATCAACAATTAATAGTTGTTGTACTACTTTGAAAAATATAACAGTCATATTTAATTGCAATGACAATCTAAAACAGTGTTTACACATTACAATATCACATAAATAATTCATACAGTAACGTTATAAATTGTAATTGTTGACAACTGCCCACTGACGCATACAAATTGTTGCCAACAATAATGAAATATAGTGTCATCTACGAATTATTGAAAAAGTTTTTTGAATCCGTTAGCCCTTTCGTCCAGTGGGAGTTTCACAAATATCTCGCCCACCCTGGATTTTCATATAAGTACGTGACAGTCGGCAGAAAAAACTGTGTCGGTACTTGCATGGCCGTCATGATGTCAATACAATTGCTCATGGAGAAAGGATCAGATGGAGCACTGGTGTTCGCTTCTTCCCTCTCATCTCTAGGACGATCGGAAGCCCTGGATCCCATTGTCCGCTTTTCCGCAAGCTCATCCTCAAGCTATAAATGGCATCCGCATTTGTATGTCCGGGCCCCCTTCTATGCCTCCGATTTCTCGCTCCTCCATGACCAGATATGTTTGGCCGTTTTTCCCTGTCAAACGATCAGGATCAGGTTCAAAGTCGCTATCATCCTAGGAACCGAGCCGGGATTGGAAATACCTGGAAGGCTCCACCTGTTGGGATGTAGATGTGTACGCATATCTTCCAGTGGCAGTTTGCTTCTCAAATATTATTTCATAAAGTTCCTTGTGGGGAAGTCCCTGTGGTAAAATTGTTGCGCCAGTGGGTTTTGCTGATGAGTTAAACGAATAATTATTAATATTTAGCAGTCCGAAAAAATGCGTATATTTACAATGACGTTGAATAATAATAGTTAAAAATATATTTACCTTGACATATTCTTGCCAAACCTCAACGGGACACGTTGGACTTTGTGACTCTTGATCCCACCCGAATCCTGGTGTTGCAGCAATTTCCGCCATGCTTGATAAAGTTTCGCAGGCGAAAGAACTTAGGGCTAATTGTGTCACGTTGATCTCCTGCCCCAATGATGATAGGTCGTCCACCATTTCTTGGTATCAGCTGTTTTTATTGCAGTACCATGTGAAGTTTTGCCCGCTCAGATAACAGGACCAGAAATCTGTGTGTCATCTCAGCAGACCAAGCCCAAATCACCCATCTAAGGACAGTACGTGAGGGACAACCAACATTGGGCACCATACAATCACCAAGCACATTACACAATATAATAATCACATGTTACGTAATCAACTAAACACATATAAAAGTGTACCTCGTTCGTCCGACACTGCTTGAAGACGTCAATGCAGGAAGACAGACACTGTCGACCACAGGGTGTATGACGAACTCCAACTCTAAAACTCGAAACTTTCGCCTCTGTTGCAAGTAATATCAATCCTGCGACGTCGAGATAAATTATGCTGCCATCTAGGCATATGAGCGTAATTTCTGGGTACGATTAAAGAACGATGTCAAATCTATAAAACAATAAATCAATTAGTGAAACCGGAATAAAATTCATTTAACCAATACAAAACGCATTATTAAAGTCCAAATTCAAAGGATTAATAAAAAAAAAAACAATACTAATACAATTTTCCAAAAAAAAATTGAAAAAAATAGCGGCTCGGTGTCTTGAAAACAAATAGATACGGAACTTACACAAATTGATTTGGTACGTCGTGAGTCTCTTTCCCTTCTCTGAGTCAGATAACATCCAATACAATTAAATGGATCCGTGTGTACACGAGATTAAAACTGTCAAACAAAACAAAAACCCAATTAAAACAATCCTGTGCCAATTACCGAATAAATAAAAACCGAATTAACAATTATATGCCAATAGCCTAATCAAATAAAAACCGAATTAAACAAATCCCAAATAAAACAAGAATTGCCCCAAAAAAACCCAATTAAAAGCCGAAAAACCAATTGCTTTTATATGTGTGGGTTTGGGTTTGTTTTATTAGACAAAACAAGCATTTTATTCTGAAAAAAATTCAGTTTCAAAATGGTGTTGTCTTTACGCAGATATGAGGTGGGTTTGATGGGATTGGGGTGTGGGTTTGATGGAGATCGTGGTGGCTGGGGTGGTGCGTGGTGGCTCGAGTGCCTGGGTTGGGGTCGTGGTGGGTGCGTGGTGCTTGGGTGGACTTGGTTGGGGTCGTGGTGGTGCGTGGTGGCTTGGTTGGGGTCGTGGTGGTGCGTGGTGGCTTGGGTGGGCTTGTGTGGGGTAGATCGGGGTGGTGGGTGCTTGGTGGCTCGTGGTGGGTGCGTGGTGGCTCGGGTGGGCTGGTTGGGGTCGTGGTGTGCGTGTGGCGGTGGCTGGTTGGGTCGTGGTGGTGCATGGTGGCTCGGTGGGCTGGGTTGGGGTCGTGGTGGCTCTTGGTGGCTTGGTGGGCTTGTGTGGGGTAGATCGGGGGCGTGGTGGCTTGGGGTGGGTGCGTGTGGCTCGGGTGGGCTGGGTTGGGGTGCGTGGTGGTGCGTGGTGGCTCGGGTGGGCTTGTGGGGGGTAGTGGTGGTGCGTGGTGGCTTGGTGGGCTTGTGTGGGGTAGATCGGTGCTTGTGGCTCGGGGTGGCTGCGTGGTGGCTCGGGTGGGCTGGGTTGGGTGTCGTGGTGGCTTGGTGTGGCTTGTGTGGGTAGATCGGTGCGTGGTGGCTCGGGTGGCTGCGTGGTGGCTCGGGTGGGCTGGGTTGGGGTCGGGGTGGCTCGGGTAGGCTGGGTTGGGGTGATCTCGGGTCGTGGTGGCTCGGGTGGGCTGGGTTGGGGAGAGATAGGTCGTTGTGGTGCGTGGAGGCTCGGGGTGGGCTGGTTTCCGGTTGACGGTGGGTTCACGTTGGGTTACAATGTGAGTTTGTACACAGGGCATGGGGGTTCACGGTGCTGGTACTGGAAACTGAAGGAGATGGTGGTAATGCAAACTGGGAAGTGAAGCATCGAACCTGGTATGGATTATCAGAAACTGAAATGGTGACTAAATGGTGGTGATGGATATGAGAAAGTGAAGCACTAAAACGGTTATTGAATTGAGAACTGAAGCACGGAAAGAAAGTGAAATGGTGAGGATGCAGTGAAAAAAAAAAAAAAAAGAAAAAAAAAATGTAACGGTCAATGTCAGATTGTGTCAGATTCTATTATCAGAGTTGGATTCTTCAGTAATAAAACAAACACAATTTCAAAAATCTGGTCTAAATACAGATAAAAGTAGTAAGCCAAACACGCAAAATAACATCAATGGATAAGAGAAGAGTTTCAATTGAAAGTAAATTAGTTAAGATTTAAGGTTTAGGTTTAGGTTTAGAGTTTTTTCTCTCTTCACATTAAGACGTTTTTTCACGTAAATTTTTTTTTGTATTTTCTTAAATTGGATATTATTTTTAATTATTTTACTAACGTTTTGTTTCTTATATATTTATTCAAGTAGAAAAATATTATTTTATTTTATATATATATATATATATATCATATTTTCTTTTTACTTAAAGTTTGATGAATTTTTAAAAAAAATTACTATTGATTGACAATGATAATGAAGCTGCAGAGACCCCTCTCGACAAAGTTCCAGGTCTGCCAGTGGCCGTAGCATCTATATATAATCCCCGTGATCACATCACATGTGTGTCAATTGCGTGTACAAGTACAACCATTAGTTAGTTTAAAGCTAATTAATTAGTTGACTTCGATTCAGAGAATTCACAGGTCATTTCGAATTCTAAATTAAAATAGTGAGGATTGTAAAATATAAAATAAAATATGCAAGATCTTATTTGAGCTGATATTATCCCCTACCCGATGTTTGCCTGGAAGTTAAAACATATTCCTGAAAAAGTGCAGATTGAAAGATTCCAGGGTAATGAAGCATGCATGGCCTCACGTGGAGACAAATCATCTTTGGATTACCCTATTCCTAGGCCATTGCAATCTAATCAGAATATGTTTCTTATATTGTATGATTTTTAAACTGTCATTAATTATTATTGTATTTATATGCAATCAATTAAACGTATTCCGAAGGATCCGGTTATGCATTAATTTTTGGTGTTATAAATGTGTGTTTTACATGTTTCAAAACCTAACCCGAACCCAGTAAAGTTTTTGGGTCCTTAGTTAATCGGTTTAACTGATTATAAAAACTTTTAAAATTCAATACTCTTAAAAATTAATATAGTTATTATATGTTCAAACACACCCCGAAACATCAATCGACTAATTGGCAGCGATGATACCCCAGATGCAACCTCAATCGTCCCTTGAGCCTTTTCCATTAAAATTTACCCAAGATCTGACCAAAATAGGTTCTATTTTGGCCAGATCCCACCAACGTTGACGTCGACAGCCCTCCCCATCACCTAGGAATTACTCATCTCTTTCTCCTAACCAAACCCACCTCACCCCCCCCCGTTAGCCTCGCCAATCACCAGCAAAATCCCATTGTTGCCGCTGCCAGATTTGTTAAATTTCTGGTCGATTTACTTACCGAAATCAACGCCATCAACACCATTGCATTCACCGACCCTTATCTTCAAAAGCCCCATGATTCTGGCCGTCAATTGATCACCGATCACCCTCCCAAATCTTAGGGTTTTGGGTGAATATAAAAAGCATAAACCCGATCCGTTGAAGCTTCCAGGTCCCGGTTGAACCGTTCAACGACCGGGCGGGTCGTTTTAAAACTTGGTGTTTTAAACATATTTAAATTACATTAATTCATCAAAAAGACAAAAACTATGGCTGCGTTTGGTTCAAAATTTGGGGGTTTTGGAAAAGTTTTTTGAAAAAAGTTAAAAAAAAAAAGTTGAATTGGGCGGTATTACGAGGTAGAATTTAAAATTAATAAAATACCTTTTATGTTTGTTTTTTTACAAAATACCCCCTATAATAAAACATTAAAAGTTAACAAAAATACCCCTAACCCACCCTCAAACACCCCCAGCCGGCGACCACCACCGGAGGTGGCCGGAGTCGCCGTATGGGCGCATGACCGGTTGGATCTTGCTGGTCATGCGTCGCTATGGCCTTTTCCGGCCAGATCCATGGTGGATCTGGCCGGAAAAGGCCAGATCTACGGTCAGATCTGGCCGTCAGATCTGGCCGTATTTGCTCTCAACGATGGCCAACAAATGGTCGTCGTTGATGGTCAATGACGATCGTTTGTTGGCCGTCGTGACCGAGTGTTACGGCCAAAGATCTGGCCGTCAACGGCCAGATCTTTGGCCTTAGATCTGGCCTTTTCCGGCCAGATCCACCGTGGATCTGGCCGGAAAAGGCTAGATCGGCGCACTACCGGCCAGATTCAGCCGGTAGTGCGCTATTCTACCAGATTCCAGCCATTTTCCGGTGGTGGTGGCCGGAATCTGGTAAATGTGGATTATTGTGGTGTTTTTGTAATTTTAAAAAAAATATTTAGGGGTATTTAATTAAATTATCAAATTTAAGGGGTTTAAAAAAAGTTGAATAATATTGGGAGTAGTATTCCCAAAAATCTGAATTTTTGGGTATTTTACTGTTTAACTTTTTTGGGAATACTAAAAGTAGTATTCCCAAATGTGAAACAAACGCAGCCTATGTTTCTTTACCACATGTTGACAACTCCTCTATAGGATATAATTAATTGTCTTTTGAAACTTAGGCATGGAAATGGGGCAGGGCGGGGATCTCATTCACCATACCCATCCCGGCCCCATCCCCATTACAAGGATAATAGGAATTCTTCTTTCTCGCCTCATAAGGGAATGTTGGAGGCTCGTCCTTGTCCCGTTAATTTTACACAAATATAAATTAATTTGCACATTACCAAACACAATAATTAATTTTGATCCACATGACAAACACTTAAATTAATCGCTTAAACATAATTAATTCTCATCCACATGACAAACAATTAAATTAATCGTTTAAACATAATTAATTTTACATAAATATGGGTTAGGGTTTGTTCTTATTCAATTGTTTAGGGTGGGGAAAATATGGATTTATATAGGTAGGATAATTGTTTAATTAGGTGAAATATAAAGGTATTAAAAGTGTATATATATATTTTAATTTTATATATTATATACAGGGTGGAGCAGGGTGGGGGAAAGGCATCACCTACCCTCGCTCTATCCCCGGGATTGGCATTAAAACGCCCCCCGCCCCTATCCCTGAAAAAACTAGGCCTTTCACGCCCCATATGGGGCGGGGCGGGACGGGTCCCCAGAATTCCAAAGAACATTGTCATGCTTATTGAAACTCTTCACATAATTTGTAACAACCGCAACGTAAATGATTACATCTCATTTTCAGACGAAGTTTTAAAAATAATAAAGGAATCTCTTTTAGAGCAACACACCCAAAAATAATCATATTGGAAAGTAATTCATAATAATAAAAAACTTAAACATAGGTTAATTTTGTTTATTTAGAGTTGTTTGTGTTTAAATATGGTATTTAAAAGTTATTTTTATTAAACTGTTTTATATCAAGTCGCCAGTCACCAGGTTATTATTTATTTATTTCGAATAGCATTGTAGGAAAGGATAAGAAAAGAGTAACTATAACTTCGATCTCTTGTATTTGATTGTGTCACTGTTAACCGTCAAATAAAAGTGAAAATAATAATTATTTAAGAAATAAGTTAAATGCAGTATAAAATTTATAAAAATTAGTCATATCCTTATTGAGCAAGGTATGCAATAATTGATATAAATCTGAGGTAAGCTCATACGTCAAACTGTTGCCAGTTAACAAGGCTAAACTGACAAAATGCGCAGAGAATGGACCACAGTTTGGTCCAATCTTTGGCCCAATAATCTATTGAAATGGATTCATCGCACTAAAGTAGGCCTCAAATGTTAGACACCAGTCAAGTCTGTTTCAGACATCCCAAGACCACGTTGGGTCCATGCTACATTTTCTTGTTTCATTCACTTCATCTTGTCTCACTCAAAACAATCATCAATTAAGTCACGCTTATAATAACGGAATCGGTCCCCTTCCTAGACTTGGTGATCTGGATGGTCCTAAGCCAAATCTCGATTCTGAGGCAACAAATAGCTTGGTCCAAATAAAACATAATTCCAAATTTATGGTTTGGTCTGAAAATTTGGCATATAACTGAGCTTTCTATCTGATATAGCAAGCCTCACTAGCTGCTGTAGGCGTTAACCCCTCTTGTCCACAACAAACAAAGACTACGCTTTCGTAATTTAATTACAATACTGTTCTAATTTAGCCTCTCTCAACATCATCCTTATTAGAGTTTTAATTTATTATTTTAATCGAAGATAATAATTTGAAGTAAATGGTCAACATTAAGTTATGTTGCTCCAAACAAGTAATCTGGATATTATTCCTGGATTTGAACTGTTATATTAGAATGCATCTGGTGCTTACTATATTACTGTAGTTGTATCCTACAATTACCCATCAAAAAAGATAAGCAATGGCATATNGTCAAGTCTGTTTCAGACATCCCAAGACCACGTTGGGTCCATGCTACATTTTCTTGTTTCATTCACTTCATCTTGTCTCACTCAAAACAATCATCAATTAAGTCACGCTTATAATAACGGAATCGGTCCCCTTCCTAGACTTGGTGATCTGGATGGTCCTAAGCCAAATCTCGATTCTGAGGCAACAAATAGCTTGGTCCAAATAAAACATAATTCCAAATTTATGGTTTGGTCTGAAAATTTGGCATATAACTGAGCTTTCTATCTGATATAGCAAGCCTCACTAGCTGCTGTAGGCGTTAACCCCTCTTGTCCACAACAAACAAAGACTACGCTTTCGTAATTTAATTACAATACTGTTCTAATTTAGCGTCTCTCAATATCATCCTTATTAGACGACAAGTTTTAATTTATTATTTTAATCGAAGATAATAATTTGAAGTAAATGGTCAACATTAAGTTATGTTGCTCCAAACAAGTAATCTGGATATTATTCCTGGATTTGAACTGTTATATTAGACTGCATCTGGTGTTTACTATATTACTGTAGTTGTATATCCTCTTTTACTGTTTAGTTTTTGAAACTTCTGCCGCAGATTCTCCACTCTTCAGTCTTCATCCCAACCTAAAACCTAACTCTGACTTTAATCACCTCCACTTCCACTCCCCACGCCCCACATGCCGCATGCTGCCCCGCAACGCATCCTCCATCGCATCACCAGATTGAGTTAATAATCTGCCAATGAACAAACGACACCTTGCCAAAAAAAGAACCTTCCATTTCAAACTACATTGTGCACGTTTTACTTGATGATACGTGATGGCAATGCGTTGTCATGCACAGGCTCCTTATAACTGATAATTGAGCAAATCTCGAATCGACATAACGACTCATCACTGCCACGAATATCAACTTCCAAGTTCCGCCTCTCTCTTCACAGATAGAATACAAGAGACTTACAAAAATACACCTCAGATTGTACACAACTATCGAAGATGTCTGAAGGTAAAAGAACGAAGCCAGAGAAGAGGAAACTGGGGCAAAACGACGACGGCGAATCCGGGTCACAAAAAAAGGCGCGAGAAGTTAACGGAGAAGGGACGACTGTGACGGAGGAGGAGGTCGACGAGTTCTTTGCGATACTCAGAAGAATACGTGTGGCGGTTAATTACTTCAAGAAGGATAACGGCGTCGGTGAAGGACGTAATTTAACGAACAGAGGGGCGTTGGAGTGGGAAATCAGTAACGCAGAAAATAACAGTGTTACAGCGGAGATGACAACAGTGACGAACGACGCACAGAAAAATATGGGCTTGGATTTGAATGCTGATCCGGCTATGGATCCAGACCCGTTTTAAATGGCCTTTTGGGCTTTATGTCTGTAGAAGTACTGTACCGGATAATTTTAGTATTTTTCAATGTAATTTTAAAATTTTGTTTTTGTATTAGTAATTTGAATGAGATTTCCCATTGCCATTTACCAGTAGTATAAACGATAAAATCTACCGTTTATTTAGTATGTGCTTCATTATTGCACCTGACAAGACCAAATACGATTTTTGACAGATACAAGTAGTAATAAAGTTTTTGAAATAAATTTTTTAACATGAATTAATTAATATTCTGAGTAACATAATGGTCCATGACCATGACCATGACCAATAGCATCCAATACTTTGTAAAAAGCTAAAGTAAAAATTAATTTTCTCCTTTTTTGGATAGTGCGATTGCAGAAGAATCTTGAGAGTCTTTTACAAAATGACCCCCTTTGCGGAACAATCAAACTCAGTTTAGCTAAAGTAAATTATATAAAAATGACTAGCATATTTTTTAAAATTATAAGAATCTAATAATATATCAGCTGCATATTTATTTCATTATCTTACCAATTTTTCTTCCTCGGCATGGGTATTTATAATTCAACAATTAACATGTTTTTTTCTTTATGTCGTTACTAAGGTACTGCTATCTTTCGGAGAATCATTAATTAAATTTATCAAATAATATATTCTACTAATCCAAATTTAAAATATGAAAGCTATTATTTATTTATTGAGATAGGAATAGGATATTATAAATTAAATTTTACATTTTTTGAGAGACATTTATCTTTGTAAATCTAACGGTATTAAAAAAATTAGAAATACTAGTTTTACAAAGAGAAATACAAAGAGGGACATACAAAGACAAATCATGCCCTTAAAAGAAGAGAAAAAGAGAAAGAGAGAGAGACAATCATGAAGATTAAGGACATAATTTGTCTTTGTATGCTCCTCTTTGTAAGACTAGTATTTTAAAAAAGATTAGGTAGTCATTAAATATGTAATTTCATATTTGTATTTAATAAAAATTAATTGTAATTGTAATTGTAATTGTAATTGTAATCATATTATAAAGTCATTCCAATTATTGGTCATAACAAGTCTCATTTGAATTCTACTTAATAGATTATGGTTGATCAATTATAAGCTGTCACATCGAAATTGTGAAAGAAAATTTGTGAGAGGAGATTGTGGGCGTAATATTACTCTATTAGTATTTATTAGATTATTTTGTTTCGAAAATTTCCAAAACAAATAAATACGGATTTCATACAAACTTGAAACTTCCGACCTAATTTATATCCACTATTTGTATAGTCCAATTAATTTTTAAAAAAAAAAAAATGTTGTTCTGTGAAGTTTATCCATGCTTAAAATAGTTAAATTTCAATTATAAATTGTCTTTTCATGTTATGGATAAAAAATTATATTTTTTGATAAAATTAATTTTTTTTTATTGTTTTATAATAAAGTGCTTATGGTGTGAAAAGCTCTTCAATTATATAAAAAATATTTTGTATAACTTATGAAAACCATGTGATATGAATGATTATACAAAATAACAAGTTCAATAATAATAGTAATTGCTTCGAGATTTTAAAAAATAGAATAAAAAGAGCGGGCGCCGTTTGAATAGTACTGTAGACCGGCAACTGGAAACAAAGTGGCTGCAACACGTTTTAAATCGTCATGTTAACGTTGTTCATATGACGTAATGCCTTTGCATCACCGACCCATCACTACCGTCCATTTTACTTTTGATTGGAATTTTCAAACACCGGCTCTCATATAATAAGAGATGCAGACACCTTCCATAACAAACCCCCACACACACACTAAAGAAAAAAAAAACTTATTGTTTCTCTCCTACGGCGACGCTTTTCGACAAACGGAAAATGAACGTAGAAAAAAGGAAACGGGGCGATAACGGAGAACAGGACGGGAAGTCGAACAGAACAAAGGGAAACGATGTTAACGGAGGGCTGACGGTGAAAGATGATGAGGTAGACGAGTTTTTCGCGATACTCAAGAGAATACAAGTGGCGGTTAAGTATTTCGAAAAGAGTAACGGCGGGAGGCGTAAGTTGACAGAGAAAGGATGGCGACCACGCTTCGAAGCCGAAGATTTCGACGGAGATAACGGTGTTAATAACAATGATAATGATGAGAATAATGGAGGCAAAACAGAGGAAGCTGCAGAAGAAAGTTCGGGTTTCGATCTGAACTCGGATCCTGCATCTACAATCGACAAACACTAACCTCTAATTAAAGGTTTCTAAATTGTATTATTATTAACGTTAATCATTTTCAATGACAATAAAACGTTTTCTTTCTCTTCTTTTTTTTTTTTTTTTTGCTTTATGTAAAGCATCTAATTAAAGAGAGAAAGGTGCAAAGAGATGAACTTTTCTCTGTAGATGGAATAAGTTGGTTCTTTCCTTTTTTTCTTTAATTTTATTATTATTTTATTTCTGTAATCTACGCAACAAACATGGTTAAAACCAGCAGGGTGGATCTAGGAATTTCACACGATAGGAAAAAAAAAAAAATATATTATAACCAGTCATATTCATGCAATTTTAATTTTTTCATTATGTTGACTTTTAACAAAAAGTTAGAAAATACAAACGAATATATTTAAAAAACACAAATTTTTTTTTGTAAAAATCAAACAATTTTTTTACAATTGTCTTAACGAATTTTTCATATTTTGAAAACGTTAGATAATTGTCTTATCGTCAATTGTATCAAATACATCTTTCTCAATATAGATGACCAAACAATCATTCATTCATTGATTTCTCGTTCGATTGTGTAATTGACTTTTTACAAAATTCATTGCAGAAAAAGTTTTTTCAACGATCGCAGTCGCAACTAGTAAAACTAATGCAAGTTTCACAAGCTTATACATCAATAGATACAAAATGTCTTTTTTAAACCGAACTAAATTCTTAGTCAAATCACAAATTCCTTCTAACTAAGCAAAATTCGGTTCTCAAATATCATTAACTCAAGTGCAAAAAAATCATACGGATAAAACTAGACAACAGATCAACTTATGCTTGTCAAAAGCAGAGAATAAATTACTTAGATCTAAACATATCATACAAAGAAGCAACTCAGTACTAACCTTAGTGAAACGAGTGTTAAATTCTTGAAGTTGCATATCTATCACTGTATAAAATAATTAAACTTGATAGTCATGCAAATTTGTCATGTGCTCAACTCTTTGTCGTGGCCGCCTTCGAATTGCAAACATATCATCCATATTCAAAATGGCAATATCATGATTTTGACAAAATAAAGAAACTTCACTCAACAAAGATTCTCATCCTTCATCTCTCAACAATTGTAACAATTATTTGGAGACTTTGACTAGGGCTATAACATTTACAATGTCTTGATCTTTTCTCTGCAATACTTGTAACAACTCATTAGTAATTGCCAATATACTCTTCATCATATGCAAGCTAAATGCAAAATCAAAGGAATAGGTTAAATCTAATAGATTTAGGGGTGAAATTGATTAGAGTTGAGTATCTGGTAAATCGAACTCAACTCGATCACTATAGTACCGAGTTCGAGTTTGAGTCTGATCAAGCTTTAGAAATCAAGTTCGAACTTGAATTCGATATTTGAAATTCAAAATCGAGTTTGAATTCGAGTTTGTATATTCGAGTTTTAATAATCGAGTTTGAGTTCGAACTCAATATCAAGCTCATCTAATAGAGGTGGATTTGCAAATTTTATAACTTTTAAATGACATTTGACCTCTGTTACTTTAAAAAACTGTTAACTTAACCATCGAGCTTGGAAATACTCGCGAACATATCGAGTCGAGTTCTACTCTATTAACTACTCGAATTTGACTCTACTAATGCGGAGTCGAGTTCGAGCCAACATCGAGTCGAGTTTGAGTGGCTCGAAAGCGGCTCGACTCGATTTTCACCCTTAAATAGATTACATGCTTCACCCATTTGTTCAAGATTTAAACTATCTTTTTCAATAACCTCAAACACATCCACCCATAGAGGATAACAAAATGATTAAGTTGATCAGCTTTCTATTGTAAAAATGCCTAGATTTCTCCCCTCAGTTATGTGCAAACCCAGCAGCTCTTATTCCTTTCATCTTCACTCCTAATAAAATTTTTTAAAACTAACAGATCCTCTTGCATAAAAATAAAAATTACAAAGAATATGTAATAAATATATTAGAATTAAAAACGGAGTTTTATAAAAACAAAATTCAAACTTACCTTAGGGGCTCGACTGTTCCATTCTCAAAATCTCAAAGATTTATAGGGGCAAAATTTAAATAAATATAAATATAAAATCTGAAGGTGCATTGGGTTCATTATTCTGATACTTTTTAGAATAGTATTTTGAAAAAAAAAGTAAAGTTTTATGGTTATTACAAGGTAGGATTTGAAAACTAACAAAAAAACCCCCTAGGTTTGTCAATTTACTAAATACCCTGTAATAAAATATTGAAATTAACAAAAAACACCCATACCCACCCATTAAATACTGATAGCCGGCCACCACTGTCGGAGGGTAGCCGTAGTCGCATATCGATACATGACTGGTTGGATCTAATCGGTCGTGCGCCAATATGGTCTTTTCCAACCAGATCCATCGTAGACATGGTCGGAAAAAGCCAGATCTAGTCGCATTTGGTGGTTAACGACAGCCAAAGATATGGCTGTCATTGACGACTAGCTACGACCAAAGATATGGTTATCAACGGCCAAATCTTTGGTTGTAGATCTTACCTTTTTTAGTCAGATCTACGATGGATCTGGCCGAAAAAGGCTAGATCGGCGCACTATCGACCAGATTCAGCCGGTAGTGCATCATTATACCAGATTTCGACCACCTTCCGATGATAGTGGCTGGAATCTGGTAAATGTGAGTAGGTGGGGTGTTTTTGTCAATTTCTAAACTTTTTTTTTTTTTTTTGGTGTTTAGTTAAATTAACAAACCGGCCAGCTCCAACCAGTAGTGCACCATTATACCAGATTCTAATCACCTTCCGATGGTAGTGATCGGAATCTGGTAAATGTGAGTGGGTGGGGTGTTTTTGTCAATTTCTAAATCTTTTTTTTTTTTTTAGCTAAATTAACAAACCTATGGGGTTTAAAATAATTGAATAAAATATAATAGTTTTTTCATAATAGGAAAATAAATATGTATTTTGGGTAGGATCCTGAATATTTTTTAAAAACTTTAGTAGTTTAGTGGGGGCATGGTCCCCACTCATCATTCATTAAATACATCCCTAGAAAAAACTAGAACGTTTCTCATTAGCAAAGGATTATTTATTTGGTTAATCTCATTGATATTTATTAGTCATCCTCTGCATAACAATCAACGCAGAGAATTCCACTTAGTACAATGCAAAAGGTCTTTGTTTATATTATTATTGTGTGTGTCATGGTCATAAATTTCAGAAAAGAAATGGTGGGTCAATGAATTAGGTCTGTTCGTTCGAGTCTTCGAATCTTACATTTTTTTTATATCAAATGTTGCATCAACTAACTCGTGGTAAGTAACAGTATGGTGTAAGCGTTAAACTTTAAAATAGATTGCAATTCATTTTATTCAAAGATTATAAATTCTCACACATGGATTTTAAATGTTGACTTAAAATTAATAAATTTGGACCTTTAACTCATGGCATGGGGCAAGAGTTGAGAATTAACAACATTCTTTACATAAATCCTCAAAAGCCTCCCATGTAGTTTCTCGTTTCCTGAAATACCCCCCTTTACACACCGTTTCATGACACTGTAACGTCAGAAGCTCATGGGCAAATGGGTCAATTCCGTATTTTCTATTATTTTATATTTAAGTAATTGGAGACAAAAACGTAAGGAATTTAACCATTATCTCTGATTTAGGGATTTAATCATCAAATCCCCAAATCTAGCCGAAACCCCCAGGAGTCCTTACCAAATTTCTTTCCAGATTTTCTATACAGATTCACTGTTCTGGTAACTACATAATTTATCCATCTTATGTGATTTAAATATAATTCTATCTGACCATGGCTGTAGCTTCATGAGAGAAAGGAAATGTTTCAGCAATTATAATATTGTTATTCCAAAATTATGCATGGTGAACCACCACCCCTTGTGGCCTGATGGAGTGAAGGATGGATTGAGGAGTTAAAAGACTAAGAGTTGTAGCAGGGGCAAGGGTGGCCACCAATTACCATTCCCAAAAAAGTTATGCAGGGTGTGGGTGGGCCTAGTTGGCAAGCTGTTAGGACAGTGGGTACAAGCATCAGAAGCGTACCAAGGTTGTCCCATGTACAAACACAGGTAATGAAAGTTTTTATGTAATCATGAACATATTTATATTTACAAATTCTTAGAACAGCAAACCTTTCAATTTATACAAAAATCTATTGCAGGTCCTCAAAGAAAAAAACCAAATGCAGAGTGAGAATATTCAAGTAAGGGTGATCCAAACTGCTGGCAATGGGAGAAAGGTATTCGATTGCTTCCCTATTTCCGATTTACTTCAATCTGACTTGGTTTTTTACAGTAATATGGGTATTTGTCATTTGTTTAAAACCAGGGAAATTCCAAGATGCTGAAGGAAGTTCGAAGTATTGTTGATGCAGAAGCTAGCAAAGGGAAGAAGACAGTTTAGGTAAGTTCTTAGGCTTTATAGAAGTACAACTTGAATGGATTGTCATTGGACTCAAATATTACCATTGCATAATATTGTTATTAATCTATATCATTTATTGCTGCGCCATAATCATGGTTCCTTATTTGAGAATAGTATGACAAATTCAAGTGGTCCAAATAAGAAGATAGAGGCGTCAACTAAGAGCAAAAATAATTCCCGTTATAAAAGGGAGTTGAAATTGAAGGTGGTGGTCCAATCCAATTACTACAATAAAAAACTCCAATTTCATGCACATACAGTAGAGCGAAAGGATAGGAAAGCGAAAAGTCTAATCTTTGGACCAGACTGAAAAGCTAGCCATTTTGTTTTGTGGAAAACTCAAAATCGAATGAGACTCTTTCTTCTAACTTTCGGCATTTCCTTAGCGGCATGCGTCTCAGCCTATATTTTCGTTATCTAACCTTTATCATCCTATTTTTTTCAGGAATTCCAAGTGCTTAACCTGATTCGCAATACTCTTCCCTTCCACAAATCTTTCTTCATTCTGCAGTGTATTAGATAGGCTATTCAATTAAATTCCGAGACAAATTGATGCCATCCCAATTAACCAGCGGAATATATATGTATATAAACATATAAACATTTCCAACAAATCTAGTATTTGGCACTCAGAATACATTCATTTAACACTGACTTGATTTATGGGTTTGCACTTACTGAAATATGTAACAACGTCTGTATATACTCTACTTTGCAGATGGCGAAAGCCCATAAACTTCAAATGCTGATATATGCGTGGCAACAGTGTGCAGTATAGATAGAATAGTAAATGGGCTAAAGAGCCCAATAAAAAAGTGGGTATTTAAGAAAGAATTTCGAATTCAAGCCCAAACCATTGCTTTTAACACAAAACCAGAAAAAGAAAAAGAGCATCTCTATCCTCCAATCTCCATTGTAAAGTTTGATTAATTTAAGATGTAAAAGATTATTTGTAAGCATATCATTAACCTGAGATGCACTGTCAAGCCAAAATATTAGTTTTTTGCCTGTTCTATAACAGGTCCTATTACTTATAATTTTTAAAATCCTTACCAATGGGAGTTTTCTTTCTTAACATGTATCTGAAAGGTACAAAATAAAAAATAAAATCGAAATATGTCAACTCAGGGTCCTAGATGATTAATTGAAATGCACACAAGTTGGTTCGGACACTCTTGATCACAGAAAAAGAGAGAGAGAGAGAGAGAGAGAGAAGAGTGTTATTTGTTTCAACATGCACTCTTATTTTCAATTCCATAAAAATATAGTTTGTGATAAAGACAAAACATGAAACTAAAATCAAGTTGTGTAATCAAAATCACCTGATTAGGTCTTCAATTAGTGTGTTTCTGGACAACAAATCAAAGTAATCAACAGTTCTTCCAAGGCGGCTACTTTGAAATTTAAGGAGAAATTATGCCCGTTAATTTTATATTACAAAAATTGTTTTTATACGGTGCATATTACAGGTATTATTATGATACTGATTTAACTAATCCCTTCAAATTGACATGGCTATCTTGTGGGTCATTAACTGGTCTGTAATAATTTCTACAAAAAAAAGCACAAGGTCGAATTCTCATCATGTCAGATGGAAATCTTGGCATATATGCAAGTTGTTGTCGTCTCATAAAGTAAAGATAAATTCATGGTCTCAGAATTTTGCGTGATATTATGGCAATATTTATATGATGGCAATTAAGATAAATCTGTTCGACAATTATGTCGATATTTATTAGATTTATACGATTTTTAAGATGTTGGAACGTTAATACAGAGACACACAAATTATTTATAACAGTGGAAACAAAATATCGATAAATCTAATAATTAAATAAAAAATGTTTAATTTTTTTTACTTACAATGGCCTTACTCTTAATTAAAAACAACACGAAATCAATTATAGAGATGACCTTTTGGGTACAAAAAGAAGGAACAAATATGTTGATTTAATATTTCGTAAGTGATAAGGAAAATCATTTGGAGTTTTTATGTTTTGTGAATATAGAGACTGAAAAAGTATCTACTATACTTGTAATTTAAAATTTTCAAACTAGTAAGTGAAATCTAATAATATTTGGTTATTTTAATTAATTTATAAAATACTTCTCTCAAACATAATCTAAAACTCTAATAAAAGGAATCTAAAATTATTAACACCATTAACTACACCATATAATTGCTAATATAAATTTGCAGTGGCCAGTGAATTGATCTTGTTGTTAAATCTAATCTTTAATTTAAAAAATAGGATATTGTAAGCTGGGATAGTTAAGGTCCCTTCACTTAATCATACTTCTTAATGTTATTTTATTCTTCGAATGAAACTTTTTCGTATACAAGAATATTATTATATATAAATCCAAAATAATGATATATAATAATGTATTGATTAATCCAAAAGAAGAAAAATTCAAAAGTTACATCTGAAACTATCCGTGATTAATTTCATTCTACGTAAAGTCCAAACCAACCTCCTTTGCTGGTTTCGTAAATATGATTCAATTAAATTAAAAAAAATAAAATAAAATAAAGAATTGATGATTGAAACTATGAGGGATTCTTTTTCGTCTTATACTATACCTCAACAGATTGCAAGTGGGAATCAATTGATTAATTACTGAAGGCTTATAAGTTGTAACATCCCAAACGAAACTTTATTTGAATTGGATAGATTAACCGATCCACCATTATCCTGTTTTATCTATCAACGATCTGATTGCCCATCGATTTAAAATCTTTGTCTTCTTCGATCGAGAAATCCCACTACTAAATTACAAAAACATTCTACCTTTTTTAGTCAAATTATGAGATTTGTAATATGATAAGACAAAGAAATGATGTAAATTAATTAAAGTAAGTGTTAATAATGATTATGTTTAGAAGTTAATTATAAGCAAATCCAAAATGAAGCACAAACGTTAACACACCGACAGAATTGAAGTAATTTACGTAACAAGACAATATTTGGATAAGTTGTCCGAAGGTTTATGTCATGTGAAATTGGTGTTTAAACTTTTTCTTTGAAATGCAGCTAGTGGATGGATGGAGTGTGTTTGTCTTTAATATTTTATGTCTGATTGATAGAGTTAGGCCATCTCCCATTTTAGGTTCCACGTTTATTTTTGAAGGGATTGTAACTTCAACCTATTTCTACACGTTTCTTACAAAAAAAGAACAATCAAGCATGGACGAAACCAATTCAATTATGAAATCCCATTCTTTTTATTTTTTGTTTTAAATGGATTATTTTTTTTTTTCACTTTAGTTAGATTAAATTTATTCATGACATAAGAATCCTGTTAGTTTTTAATTGATTTATAAAAAAATAAAATAAAAAAATCAGAAACAGAAAATTCATTGTAAATCTTCTTTTAAATGGACATAAGTCTCGTTAAATTTCATAACATCTATCTTAACCTTCAGATGCGTTTGTTTGTAGGGATAACAGTGGCGGATCCAATAATAACTTGTGGGGACTTGAGTCCCCACTCAACTTTTGAAAAAAAGTCCACATCTTATATTTATTTAAATTTTACACTCATAGAATTATGAGATTTTGAAACAGCCCCCACGGTTAGTTTGGATTTATTTTTGTAAAACCCTATTTTTAATCCTAGTATATTATTTCATATTTTTGTGATTTTTATTTTTATGCAAGAGGATTTGTTAGTTTTTAAAAGTTTTTTAGGGGTGAAAATGAAAGGAATAAAAACTGTTGGGTTTTATATAACTGAGGGGAGAATCTGGGCATTTTTATATCAAAGCTAATGTGGCGAGGTCATGGTGAGAATAAGAGAATCTTGGACAGTTTCGTAATTCAAAGAAGTTGTTTTATATATAAATTGGGTGTTTGTCAAATTTTTACAAAAATGTGTTTTTTTTTTCAAATATTTATTGTATTTATAACTTTTCATTGAAGCTCATTGTAATGAAAAAAAAAAAAAAATGTGTAGTTAGATTGGTTTTAATTTTTTTTTTTTTTTTTTGTTTAATTTTGCCCCCATTGAGGGAAATCCTAGATCCGCCACTGGGGATAAGACACAACTAATAAGATAATAAGAATAACTACTAAAAATGAAATATATTAATAATTCAACAAATTAAATAACAAAATATTTAAATGATCAATTTTAATATATACAGAAGAAGAGTCTTTAAAAAAAAAAAACCAAAAAATTAATTAATATTAATAAAATTTTCAGTTTATATATATATAAATAGAATATGTACTTCATGACTTACAAAAAACTAAACAGTTGATTAAATAAAAAAAATAAACAATAGTGTTATAATAAATCATATTGAGCTTGAGCAACACTTTTATTTTAAAGTGTTACATATACACTAATACACCAACCTTTAGAACTAATTATTTCATATTAAGAGTTGTATTAATAATGTGAGGAATATATATATATATATATATATATATATATATATATATATAATTTGATAAATCACAATATTACGAGACTTTAAATTAATAAATAATTAAAACAAATTAAATAAATGACGTGGGAAACATGTTAGTTTGCATATTAGATGGCATTACTATGATTGTTTAACTTTTAAAAATAAAAAACAAAAACACTTTAATTGCTCCAATAGGTCATTTTAATAACTATAATTTCAAAGTTACTTTTAAAGTCACACAATTAAAAATTTAATAACAATAAAAAGTTTGATTTTATTTATTGATAACTAAAAACCAATAATTTCTTGATAAAATTCTCCTCACCTCCAAAAAGAAAATAATGTTAGTGTAAGATTTTTATTATTTTTTTTAATAAGGTGCATGTGCACCCAAAAATTTACTTGGTTTTGTAAAAAAAAAAAATATAGCCCAATCTAAGAAATATTCTAACTATGCCTCTAGATAGGCTATTATTATAATAACATTATTTCTTAATGATACTACTTTATTTTCAATTGAATTAAGTAAAGGAGATTAGAATATAGGTGGGAACATAAATTGAACTAACAATATAGTGGGTGCAACCCTCATCTAATTTAAAGGTCAAAAGTGGAATCCATAGTTAACAATCTACATGGGTCAAACCAACGTGATTTTCACAATTTTATTCTTCTAAACGTATTTCATTCTTTTTCATTTCTCCAAACGTATATCTTTAGACATATTCGTACAATTTGAATGGGCAACATATGAAGCATCCACTATGTTGTTTCACCAATTTCAACATTATCGAAATACCCCAAGAATAAGAAACGTTTAACCATATTGAGGTATATTAACAAAAGGGATGCCAAACAAGTCAACAATGGAATATAGGGAAAAAAGCAATGTGTGTACAATGGATTTGTAGAAGCTAGAAATTTTCAATAGTCAAGAAGGTTATTAGAGTCAAGTCATCTCCATTAGAAGAAGAACAAGATATTAGAAGTTGCTTTCAAGGAGGGCACATAATGGCCACCACAAAAACCCTTTTTGAACTAGGACAAAGTATTCTCCGAAGTTGGAAATAAAAAAAAATATTTCCTATTGCCTTGAAAGCTAAGCAAATCATGCTAAAATGTGAATATATCATATTTATACATATATTATGGTGCATTCCACCATTGAATGGTTATGTGGGCCATTTCACCACAAAAATAAAAATATTCCATTACAATTAATCAATTGTAGAAACATTGCATTACCTCATAATATATGCTTTTGTTTATATATTTTAAATTGAGTAATGCATTTTACACCACCATTACATTATTTTTATATATCATTATTTTACTATAATTATTTTATTATATTAAAAATTTAAATAATTAAAATTATATGGATGGGGTATGCCACATCATAGTGTAATAAAAATGGTATAATGGATGGTGTAAAGTAATTATTCTTTAAATTTTTAAGTATACCAATTTATAGATGAATAATCTAGGGGATTAGTTTGACAGTTAAAGAAGTTTTCTTCTTTGAGTTTTTGGGTTAATTTTGAGGTCACCTAGATAAGTTGTTAATAGATGTAAAGATTAATTGAACTTCACATAAATGATCTGAATACCTAATTATAAAAAAATAAATTATAAACTAATAAACAGTAGTGTGGTAGTAGGGATGATACTAGACCTGACTTAGCAATTTGGAATAGTGAATCTTGAGAGGTGGTTGATGATAAGGATGAGAAATTTTCTTGAAATGGAAGAATCAATAAAGATTGTCTCCCAAAACGAGGAATTATGAACCATAAATAATTTTAAAATTGTAAAGTGAAATTGGAAATTTTCTTTCTTTGTGGTGTGTGTAAACGTGTTAAGGAGGCAATCACTCATAATAGAAGAAGTGGTCCTTACTCCATACAATTCGTATCTAAATTTATTATTTTTTAAAGTAAGCATTTGCTTAGTCGTTTTTGCCAGTTTTTTTTGACAATGAATAGCTGAAAAGACTCACTAACCAACCAATTTAGCTGAAAATCAAATCAAATTAAAAATAAAAGTTGGTGGTGAAGAGACACATGTAACATCTCTTCTGGCACATTCTTTTTTTTTTTATTCAAAATGTTGATTTAGTTCATGAGCACCTAATTAGTCTTCAAAATCTTAAAATTAACAGATATATAAGTTTTTAAGACTATCTCTTATTATTAATCTTAAGATCAAAAAAGTGTATTAAATTTGTTTTTTTTTTTCTAATACCAAATGAAAAAAAAAAAAAAACCAAACATATTTTCTATAGCTTAATATGATTGATTGGATTTTAAAATTAATGAAAGTTAATATTTCAATTTAAAATAGAATATAATATTGAAAGAAAATGCTGAATAGTAATTTAATTAAGCAAATTAAACGAATCTAGAAAGAAAAAATGAACAACATCACTGGCTCGAGGTCTTTTGCTGGTCAAACTGTCTAACAGTTTGGGCAAAATGTACATACCAAATATTAAATAAATGTGATAATCATGTGTACCTAGGGATAATAATAAATTGTAATTTTTCATTACAGCTGCCAACAAGAAACTCCCCCATTTCAAAACTTAATAAAATAATTCTGATACCGCAGCACGTATGTCGCATGCACTGACCATGATGATCATCATCATCCAGTTTGATCAGTAAGCCGAATCTTTTGTCTATTGTGAGATAGATTCTACTTGATCGCTATTGCCGGCGTTCACTTTTTCATTTGTCTCTCTCTTTCAATTTTTTTTTTTGTATTTTCTTTCTCCATCATGAGTCAGGATCATCTCGCCCTAGATGCACTGCCTGCTCTGTATTATTTACCTTTATTTTCTTTGTCAAATTCCAAAAAAAAAAAAAATTAATTAATTATTTTTTAACGTTTGGAAATGAGTCAAAAACAAAGCACGTCTGTTGGAATGGACGTATTCAATAGGTTTGATTGAATCATCAGATCGATTACACTAGTTCAATTCAACACACATCTTACGTTAGATTTTATTTATAATTACTATTACAACTTCAAAGTTTGTTTCTTAATTATCCTGACCTCAGATTTATTCTTTCAAAACAGGTTGCTTCTCTTTTTGTTTCCAAGACATGTAGAAAACAAAAAACTAATTAAAATTATATAAAACGAAATGCTGTCTGACAGCCTGAAAATTATTAAATAATAGAACCGAAACCACTGAGGCACTGACCATTCTGATTTTGACCTAGCCAGAAGATGTGGTCCGAATTTGACATTCAGATAAGGTGCTGTTTGGTACTATAGAGTAGATCTTATCTGTTTCTTACTTATTAGGAATACATCTAACCTAACCAAATTCAATTAATTAGCAATTTTTAATCAGTAATCAAATTTTCACACCTTTTGAACATAAATTTATAGAGTTGACACGTTCCCCACACAATGAGACTCTATAAAGAATCCACTATGCAAGCATCACTCTCGATAGTACACCTCGTGAATCGCACGTTGGATCTCTTACCGAAGTACGGCCATATATAAAATCCGTATATCATATTTCAATTCACAGGAAGATATACAATGTATCAAACACCTTTGAGCTTACAATGAGACATCACTTTACTCAGCCGCTGGATCTGCACCGTGGTTTCTTATTGACACGGATTGATGCGAAAGGTGGGAATGGACGCGTGTGATGATAATGGAATAGTACGATCCAGACAGCACGAAACTCCTCGTGAAAAGTAAAAAGCACGGCATGGATGACATACACCAAACTATCTGCTGTATCATGTGAATGCTTTTAACATCCCACTTGAACAGGTGGACCCACTTTGGAAAACGTATCAATCTTTCTAGATACCTTATTAAATATATACGAAATTTTTTGGTATTGAAGATAAGAAACATGAAAAGATGACACGTGGAAACGTGCAAGGAAGGGCAAGTCAGTTTGACAGATTTGATTTTCGAGGAACGGCTAAGAGCTGACGCGGCGCCCAACTTGACCGTGAACTTACCGGCAGCGTGACGTTAGACTTGGATTTGATAGGTAATCAATTCATATTTGTAGTGGTCATTGCTTCTGGAATGCGTCGGCGCGCAATTTAAAAGCCTGATAAATCTGGTGTAACTGGCTTTGACAAGTAAAATCTTGGATAAGAATAGGACAGACAAAATCACATGCGCGCGCGCGTATATATATAAAATACAAAATTATAATTTAATAAAATTATAGTTATCAAAATTATAGTTTTGATGTTTTATTTTATATGTTTTAATAATATAATATTAAAATTTTAATTCATATTTTAGTAATATTAAGGTTTTAATTTGATATTTTAATTGTCTACTTTTAAAACAGATAAAATATTATTTCTTAGAATCAGTAAAAATAAGTGTCATTAATGAAACTGTAAATACATTAATACATGGTCAATTGATATGAAGCCATAGACAATTATCATAGTTTTAAGCGCTACAAAATTAGGACCACCAATGTCAATGAATTGTAAGTTATAAATAAAGTAGATGAGGAGAATAAAAGAGTCACTCTATAATTGAGTGATCAAATTTGACAACTTTACTACATTAATTGAATGGATATTAATATCTTTTTCAATTATTCAAATGAGTAACAAATCGTGTATGTTTTAATCAAAAGAAAAATCATTGTTATAATTAGACAATAAGAGAAAGGAAATAATCCCAAAGATAATAGTATGGAAATATAAAAAGTTTTGTGTCATGAAGCTCTAAATATGCTTGAGGAACTAAAATATTTTGGCTATTAACGCTAGAAAAGAAAAGAAAAGAAAAAGGCAAAGTCTCATATATATTCTTAACAATAATACTATATTTGCAAAATTTCTATATAAAGTGAAGTGACAAAATATAAATGAAAGAGTGAATATAATGAACTCAGTCCTCTATTTATTTTTTTGTTACATTTCTTTGTCTTAACATCTTTGTAATTATAACATTACTCTGTTCTTAAATAGTAGGATGAAATTGAAGATAGAGTTTGATTTTACTTAACGTTCCTAAGGGTACAACTTTATAATTAAAAAACTGTAATTTTTTGTATGTAACATTAATGCCTCTTATTCTTTCCATATAAATATTATTTTCTAGGTAATGTGGAACGATTTTTCCGAAGGTATACAGGAAATATTATTTGGATCTAGAAGTTTTAAATAGTAAAAAGATCTTGTGTACATCCCTTTAAATTTTAATAAAAAATATTTTAAAAATTAATAATGACAATTTAAAATTAATGAAAGTTAATATTTCAATTTAAAATAGAATATAATATTGAAAGAAAATGCTGAATAGTAATTTAATTAAGCAAATTAAACGAATCTAGAAAGAAAAAATGAACAACATCACTGGCTCGAGGTCTTTTGCTGGTCAAACTGTCTAACAGTTTGGGCAAAATGTACATACCAAATATTAAATAAATGTGATAATCATGTGTACCTAGGGATAATAATAAATTGTAATTTTTCATTACAGCTGCCAACAAGAAACTCCCCCATTTCAAAACTTAATAAAATAATTCTGATATCGCAGCACGTATGTCGCATGCACTGACCATGATGATCATCATCATCCAGTTTGATCAGTAAGCCGAATCTTTTGTCTATTGTGAGATAGATTCTACTTGATCGCTATTGCCGGCGTTCACTTTTTCATTTGTCTCTCTCTTTCGTTTTTTTGTATTTTCTTTCTCCATCATGAGTCAGGATCATCTCGCCCTAGATGCACTGCCTGCTCTGTATTATTTACCTTTATTTTCTTGGTCAAATTCCAAAAAAAAAAAATTTTAATTAATTATTTTTTAACGTTTGGAAATGAGTCAAAAACTAAGCACGTCTGTTGGAATGGACGTATTCAATAGGTTTTGATTGAATCATCAGATCGATTACACTAGTTCAATTCAACACACATCTTACGTTAGATTTTATTTATAATTATTATTACAACTTCAAAGTTTGTTTCTTAATTATCCTGACCTCAGATTTATTCTTTCAAAACAGGTTGCTTCTCCTTTTGTTTCCAAGACATGTAGAAAACAAAAAACTAATTAAAATTATATAAAACGAAATGCTGTCTGACAGCCTGAAAATTATTAAATAATAGAACCGAAACCACTGAGGCACTGACCATTCTGATTTTGACCTAGCCAGAAGATGTGGTCCGAATTTGACATTCAGATAAGGTGCTGTTTGGTACTATAGAGTAGATCTTATCTGTTTCTTACTTATTAGGAATACATCTAACCTAACCAAATTCAATTAATTAGCAATTTTTAATCAGTAATCAAATTTTCACACCTTTTGAACATAAATTTATAGAGTTGACACGTTCCCCACACAATGAGACTCTATAAAGAATCCACTATGCAAGCATCACTCTCGATAGTACACCTCGTGAATCGCACGTTGGATCTCTTACCGAAGTACGGCCATATATAAAATCCGTATATCATATTTCAATTCACAGGACGATATACAATGTATCAAACACCTTTGAGCTTACAATGAGACATCACTTTACTCAGCCGCTGGATCTGCACCGTGGTTTCTTATTGACACGGATTGATGCGAAAGGTGGGAATGGACGCGTGTGATGATAATGGAATAGTACGATCCAGACAGCACGAAACTCCTCGTGAAAAGTAAAAAGCACGGCATGGATGACATACACCAAACTATCTGCTGTATCATGTGATTGCTTTTAACATCCCACTTGAACAGGTGGACCCACTTTGGAAAACGTATCAATCTTTCTAGATACCTTATTAAATATATACGAATTTTTTTAGTATTGAAGATAAGAAACATGAAAAGATGACACGTGGAAACGTGCAAGGAAGGGCAAGTCAGTTTGACAGATTTGATTTTCGAGGAACGGCTAAGAGCTGACGCGGCGCTCAACTTGACCGTGAACTTACCGGCAGCGTGACGTTAGACTTGGATTTGATAGGTAATCAATGCATATTTGTATTGGTCATTGCTTCTGGAATGCGTCGGCGCGCCAATTAAAAGCCTGATAAATTTGGTGTAACTGGCTTTGACAAGTAAAATCTTTGATAAGAATAGGACACTGCTGGACAAAATCACATGCGCGCGCATATATATATAATTTTATTACTATTATTATTATACAAAATTATAATTTAATAAAAATATACTTCCAAAAATTATAATTTTTATTTTATTTTATAATTCACGTTTTAGTAATACAATATTATTTTAGTAACATTATGATTTTAATTCGGTGCTTCAATTGTCTACTTTTAAAACGGATAAAAGATCGTTTCTTAGAATCAGTAAAAATAAGTATCATTGATGGAACTGTAAATATAGTTTATATATGGTCAATTGATATGAAGCCATAGACAATTGTCATGATTTTAAACGCTGCAAAATTAGGACCACCAATATCAATGGATTGTAAGTTACAAATGAAGTAGATAAAGAGAATAAAAGAGTCACTATAGAATTGAGTGATCAGATTCGATAACTTTATTATACTAATCGAATGGATATTAATGTCTTCTTCAATTATCCAAATGAGTAACAAATAGTGTATGTTTTAACCAAAAGAGAAATCATTGTTATAATTAGACAATAAGAGAAAGCTCAAAGATAATAGTACGGAAATACAAAAAGTCTTGTGTCATGAAGCTCTAAGCATGCTTGAGAAACGAAAATATTTTGGCTATTAACACTAGAAAATAAAAGAAAAGCAACTCTCATATATATTCTTAACAATAATATTATACTTATAAAAATTTCCATACAAAGTGAGGTGACAAAAAATAAATAGAAAAGTAAAACAAAAAGTCAAATTCATTATATTCACTATTCTATTTATTTTTTGTTAAATCACTTTGTATTGATATATTTGTAAGTATAACATTAATCAATTCTTAAATAGTGGGATGAAATTGAAGATAGAGTTTGATTTTAATTAACGTCCTTAAGGGTACAACTTTATAATTCAAAAACTGCAATTTTTTGTATGTAACATTAATGCCTCTTATTCCTTCCATATAAATATTATTTTCTAGGTAATGTGGAGCAATTTTTCTGAAGGTATACAGGAAATATTATTTGGATCTAGAAGTTTTAAATAGTAAAAAGATCTTCTGTAAATCCCTTTAAATTTTAATAAAAAACATTTTAAAAATTAATAATGACAAATTTATGTTGATTAACAATTTCGGATCACAAGTTATACGTGGGAATATAAAAACAGCACACTTAAAAACATTTTTTTTTTATTTTTCAAACCTCAACTGCCCTCATTCTAGATTGTCAATTTTAAAAATATTTTTTTTTTTGTAAACTAAATATGTTTCTAATAGAAAATGTTATGTTTGTTTTATTAATTTGAATAATATTTTTTAAAATGTTGAGTTGAGTTATTATTACGATGATTAGTAAGATTATTTTTTAATTTCTTATAGTTATTAATTTAGTTAACACATCATATAATAAAAGTTTTAAAATTTATAAAAATACCCCCTCCCGCCTATTAAATGTCGACAGTCAGTCACTGGTTACAAGAATATGTAGGTAGATGAGGATATTTTTGTTAATTTATAAACTTTTACTGTTAGGGGTGTTTAATTAAATTAATAAATCTAAGAGGTTAAATTTTTTTAAATATTTTTAGTTAAATAAAATAATATTAGATTTTGAGAATAATAAAACAAAATACGATTGAAATGATAAAACAAACACACCCGTCTCTTTTAAAAACATAATTAATTAAAAAACAATTTTATTGAAAACTGTGATAGATTATTTTTCCAAAATATATTTATTAAATCAGAAAATGATTGAATGAAAATATATTCATCAACTTATAAATATACATATTTAAAAATAAAAGAATAAATGGGAAGAATACTTAATAAAGCATATGATCCCACCGTTTTAAAAAAGAAAAAAAAAAAGAGTATAACGTGGTGGGGCAAGTGGAAAACGAAGGATGAGGATAGATTGTGGAAGAGTAAGTTGGATGGATCGTGGATGGGTAATGAATAGGTTGGGATCTGGCTGTCCACCACTTGGCAGTTGAGATATTTTATGACCATTCGGTGGTTGAGCTTTCTAAAACCTTATTTTCTTCTTTCATGTCATGCCCCCAACCCCTTTTGATAAACATTTTCTTTATTAATTATGGACCATAAATCACTATTTCATTTTCTAACTTTATCCCACGTTCTTCTATTATTAGTATTATTAGGTCTCTTTATTTTAATATTTTGGATAGTATTTTTGAAAAAATAGAGTTAGGTAGGAATAATGAGGTAAAAGTAAAAAATTAATAAAAACATCTCCTAAGTTTATTAATTTACTAAACACCTTTGCAATAAAACATTAAAAATTATAAAAACACTCACACCCACCCATTAAATATCAGCAGTCGTCCACCACCGTCGAAGGATGGCAGAGTCACCGTATGCATAACCAGCTAGATTTGGTCGGTCGTGAGCCCAGATGGTCTTTTCTAGCTAGTGGCCAGAAAAGGTCAAATTTGACCATTGACGACCAGATCTGGTCATGTTTGACGACCAAAGATATGGTCGTCGTTGATGGTCAACGACGACTATATCTGACCGTTGTTAACGATCAGCTACCGGAAAATGATAGATCGGTGCACTACCAGCTAGATCTAGCCGGCAGTACGCTATTATACCAGATTCTGATCACCTTCTGGCGGTAGTGACCGAAATCTAGGAAATGTGGATGGGTAGGATGTTTTTATCAATTTTTAAACTTTTTTTAGGTGTGTTTAGTTAAATTAACAAACTTAAGAGGTTTAAAAATAATTGAATAAAATAAAATAAGATTTTTTCAATAAGAAAATAAGTGTGTATTTTGGGTAAGATAGGGATAGTATAGTGAAAAATAATTATTATTTTCAATTGTGATATTTGATACAAGGGTTGATGCTAGTTTACGACTTAGGAGGTTATTTATTGGTAGTTGTTATTTTTTTTTATTTAAAAAGAAAAAAATAAATATGTTTTTTTAGTTTGAAATGTTTTAAAAGAAACGAGTGGGGTAGACGGGAGAACAATTCCTTGTGTTTAAAACAAGGTTTGAACAAGGACAAGCGTTGAGAGTTCAAACTAAGTGCTTTATGGGAAGGAAATTCGTGGTAGAAATAATTAAATAATAAGAAAAGTAGTAACGTGTAACATGAATTCCGTTCATATTGACAAAGCCCAGACTAAATGAGATATTTTTCCCCAATAAGGTGTACGTCGTCGTCATCATCATCATCATCATCATGATAACAAGTAGCAACCCACTAAATTTTCTAAGCAAATGCGCCATCAATTACCTAAAACTTTCCTCCACAGAAAGCCCTCCCGCCGCCCCGTCAAATCTAATTTAATTATATTCACAACTAACACCCTTCCCTCTTAACGTATCTTTGGAATTATTTATTATAAATTATTAACAAAAATCTGATTTAAAACTTATAAAAGTATGAAATAATCCAAATACATTTCCCTCTACTTGTTATAATTTTTATTCTGCATTAGATTAAAATATTTTTTTTCTAACTTTTATATTTTTTTTTTAAACAAAAAGAAAAAACAAAATCTAACTCTGGCGAAATGATACCATAATGCTTTAAATTTCCTACCGAACAAACGCAACCAAACTAAAACCAACTCTCCTTCACTCAGCAGCCGAGCCAAGCCAAAAACCAAAGGCCGTGATTGACTAAGATAGTGGACCCCATCTGACCGGGCTTAACACCATTTAATAAAATTATTAAAACAGTACCCGAAATCAAATCTCAAGAAAAAAAATAATAGAAAAAGAAAAGTCTTATTATAGGAAACAAAACAACAAGGAACAAGACCTCCGTGATGGCCTATGTGTTTGCTTCCACGCGCCCCTGCCATCACCATCATTACACACACACTCTCTCTCCTCTCTGGTCTCATTATATAAACTTATGTTCCCTCTCCACCACTTCTCATCACAGCCTTCCAACTTTGTTCTACGTATCTTGCAACAAACCCTAGCCCTAGTTCCCTTTATTCTAATTTCTTATTTCTACACCTCATTTTATTTTCTCAATGGAAGAATTAAGCGGCAACACCAACAACAAGAAGCGGGTCAGGGATGATACCGCTGTGTCCGAGCTGGACTCCCCTGAGGTGAAGAGGCTTAGAGATGATTTATTATCGGGGTTTCTTGACGAGTCGGGTCCCGACCCGGCCACTCAAGACCTTGACTCAGTAATGAAGAGCTTTCAAGAAGAAATTGCAGCTCTTTCTAATTCGCCGGTCGAAGTTGTGGATCTGACGTCATCAGATTCCGGCGAGTCCCAGCCGAATCTTGGGTACCTTCTAGAAGCTTCCGATGATGAGCTCGGATTGCCCCCTTCTAGTACTGTTTCATGTGAAGAGGCTAAAACTGATGAAGTTACTGAGTTGGTGCGAGTTTCGTCTGGGTCGTCTGGAATCGGCGAGTTGTGGGCGTTTGAGGACCACATCACGAGTTATGACTCGTTCGAACTGGGAATCAGTGACATTAATAATACCGGTGAGTATGTGGGGTTCGACGACGGGTTGTTTGAGTATTCAAATGTGTACTTCGATTCGTCCGAGTATTCCGATTTCTCGTGGAGACACGAGACTTTACCGGCAGAGTAGAATTTAAAAAAAACCGGAATCGGGAATATGAAAAGGACGACGATTTGTAAATCTTTTTATTTTATTTTTTAAAGGAATTAAAAATATATGTAGGGCTAGAAATTGCTTGAAAGGCGTTTTAACTTGTCGGAGATTGGTGGGTTTTTTGAGACGGAGAAATGATAGGTAGTCCGTAGGAATCTGCTTTGGTTTGAAAAGTAGTCGGATCTACTTTCTTTCCTTTCTTAGTCGTATGTTTCCAACTCAGCCACTGCCAAAAATTAATGTTAATATCATAATCTAATTACCAATTAAACAAATTTTCATTTACATTTATTCTCTCGATTACTCGGAATAAGGAGGCCGCACCTCACCTTTATTATGCGGCGATTATTTTATGTATCAAGAATACCTCTTTTGAATCGTTGGACTTGGATTATAACAATGAACAAGTTGACGTTTCTATCATGGACAAAAGGATTATTATTATTTAATTTCTCAAAAATATGAGATGAGACTATGTATATTCGTGTTAACTCTGAATTAAACAGTGTCACGTCACGTGAAAGGTGAAACTATTAACAGGCTACAGCCTTCGGCGTCGGTTATTAGAGTCTAGTACGATTTATATCCTGTTTAATTAAAGGGCGATCTGTTTGGGTTACGGTTATTTACGCTTTCATCCTTATAATTTGGAATATATTACCTTTATTTTTTGTTCTCTTATTTAATGAAGAAAATATAAAAAGAAAACAGGTAATGTGTTAGAGATGGTTTCTACTTTCTAGTACATCTATAACCATGACCTTTATGAAAAATTGACTTTTAATTGTAGAATAATAATATAATATAGGGAGAACGATATACACCAAGTTTTAGGAAAGATACTTTCTCACCCATCAAGTTTAAATTGATACTTTTTTTCTTATGTTTTCTATTAATATTTAATCAAAAAGATGAAAATACTTTATTTTTTAGTTAATTTATTATAAATTAAAATTTAATTAAATTAAAGTTTTTATTCAATTATTTATTAGATTTAAGTGTAAATTTAATTATATTAGTTTAAGTGTAAAATACTTTTTTTAGTTAATTAATTATGAATATTAATTTTTTATATTAATTAGAAAAAATAAAAATATTATAAATTTAATAGATTATTGAATAATAATAATGAGATATTGATGAAATTATAAATAAATATTAAGATCATTTAACTTTAAACAATTTTATAACATTAAACTTTTTAGGTGGAACTAACTATTCTTTCTTTTTAATTAATTAAAAATTTATAAAATCAAAATTTTAATGATATTTTTATCTTTTTAATAAAATATTAACGAAAAACACAACAGAACCTAACGAAGGATGGAAAATTATCATTTCATCAAATTTTGGGTGAGAAAATGTCGTTCTCCCTGTAATACAAGATAATAAGCGTATTAGCTTTTTATGAAAAATATTACCTGACTGAATTATACTGCTCTTACAACATAATATTGAGCGTCCCTTTAAGTTTCGGTCCATTAATATTTAAAAAAAATCTCTCTTCCATATCTCAAAAATATCACATCATATATATACATATTAAAACAACAACATAGGATTTCACTCACACCGCAATGAAATATACATATTTGACGTGTAATAAATGTCTTAAATTAATATATAAAATACGCTCCATTTATAAATCACAACAGTATGAAAATCGTGAAAGATTTATTGCACATTTGTAAGTTATGGGTCCCCCCTATTTGTTGTGAGCTATCATTATAATCTATCACGTTGGCTACAAAGAAGGTTGTGAGTTTTTTTGTATCCTAACATTAATGATACAAAAAAATGTGATTAATTTTTTTCAATTAATTGTTATAAGCTTTAAATAATTCCTTTTTATCGCCAATTTTGGAAATCAGACATGCCTGGGTGGCTATCCGTAAATCTCTTTCCATGACTGACTGCTGGATTAAAATTGCCCAATGTTGTTAGATACCAAAATTTGAGAAATTTGGTGCACGGTGGGGTTAAAAGATTAAAGGTTGTTGCCTATTAAAAGTTGAAGGTGAAGGAAAAACCACGAGTAGTTTTTAATTATGTGACACTTGACAAGGTGCCAACTGGCCATTTTTCAATATACCCAAAAAAAAAAAAAACATTTAAAAGTAAAATTTCCATAGTTAAGTCTGGCTTATCGTTGGTATCGTGAAAGTGACAAAAGCCAAAGTCTGGAAAAGAGAAAAAATTAGATCCACAAAACACGTACAGCTTTAATAAATGGTATTTGATGCGCATGCGGCATGCTTTTACATTTGAGGAAGTTGGCTGGAAGTTGCTATTTTTTTTCCTTAAATTGTGAAAAGATGTGTAAAAACTTCCATTCCTTTTCCTTTGATAAATAGATGAAAAGAAAGTTTCCTACCCTTTAGTTTCTTTTTTTCTGCTTTCGGTCCCTGGTTTTCATCTTCAAATCGTTTAAATTATACATCTTTCTTTCTATCAATATTAATTAATTAAGTGCTAGATTTAATTATTTTTTTAATCAAAATTATATTGACTTGTCCACGGTTCAATTGTATGAATTTAAAATATCAGAATCTTTAAACATGGGTGATTATGAGGCCTAATATGATCTATTTAGTTTCCAGTCCATTTAAATGGGTTTTAATAAATGAAAGTGGGCTTACGAGCATTCGGTCTTCAGTTGTTGTACTAGATGTTCTCGACGTGTTTTCTAAACAGCCTCAATCTCCAATTTGTCATTTTCGCTTTTTTCACGGAAATTAGTAATTACTCCATGTACAGCGATATAACTTAGGTCAAAATAATATATATATATATATAAACTTAACGATTTTATATCATTTATAGCTTGATATAGCCCCTTATAAAACTTTAATATACATTAAAAATGTGATTTTGTTCTTGAAATATTTAAACTTTATCAAATTTAGTCTAAGAATGGGGTGTCAATAGAAGTTTTTTTTTTTTGGGTGTTAAGTTAGTGGTGTGATCCCCGGTCTCAAGTTGGGATTTCCTGGGTTATGCTTAAGATACATTTAGATGGTGGTGCTATTTAAGCCATTCCTAATGTATGGGCCATAAATCATACTATATTTTCTAAGGCCTAATAATGAAATAAACACTCTACGATCTAGTGTTTTAGTCCAATTCCAATTAGTCCCATGCTTGAAACCACTTGTAGAAAAGACCAATCCAACGAGGTGGCCTACTTTGTAAGAATATCCATTTATGAGTCGGCCCATTTTATGAGTTGGTCCACACTAAATGTTATCCCTCTTCACAAGTTATACTACTTTACCAGTTTGATCTCTCTACAATTAGGGCCACCCTTGATCATACGAACTGGGTCAACTTATACTTTGGGTTACTGCACGAGTTGAACTTTTCTAGAAGTTAAGCTAAATCAGGCTTCAACCTATTAGCTCATATTCATTCCAAAATAGGACTTAAAGTCTCATGCACTTCTAATTCATCCAAAATTCCTAATCTTACATGAATTTAGTACTTCTAGTTTTACTTGGCTCACTATATGAGCAAATGTCAAGCCTCTCATTAGTGATGAAATCACAATCCCTCTCACTAATTCACTAAGTTCTTACTCCCAAGAACCATCCCATTTCCTCGCCTTAAAGCCTAGTTTTGACTAACTCTACTCTTGTAATTGCCGTAGAGTACTGCCCCAGCCACTCTCCGTCGATCAATCGCACCCTAACCAAACATTCCCGTAAACCATTGTCAGAGTGCCTAAAGCTGACACCACACTGGTGTCTCCCGAGCCTTCGCATTCACTATTTTTGTCCTTGCAAATCCACAAGATTGTCAATGACCTCATCTTCACAAGATCAACCTCGTTCGATTAAACCTTAGATTTTACCGTCTACACCTACACTCTTTGTAAGCCTCAAAATCAATTAAAAAAAATTTACTAAATTTTATTTTATTCCAAAATTATCCTTTTCCTTATCTTTTTATTATTTAACTCCTCTACTTTCCTAATCCTTTTAATATCTCATTTATTTAATCATTATTAAGAAACAAAAAAATAATTAACAGTTTTCTTAAAAAACAAATCCTCTTTGCCTTTTTTTTCCTTTTTAATTTGTTTATTTTTACTCAAATAAACCTGTGATTTAGAAAAGTTATTTTTACTCAAACAAACCAAACAAAGGTTGGAAAGATTATTTCTTGCCATGATTTTGCAAACAATAGCAAAGGCAAGTAATAAAATTATTCATAATGTAATGAATATAGAAACAAGTTTAAGTGGATTACTTCAAGCCGAATGTTACAGACATGGAAAAAAAATATAATTAAATTAAACAGATAGATTATGATCTTAGAATTGCAAGATGTTTAAAAGATTTTAAAACTACAAAAATTTGTTAAAGATTTTGACATAGAGAGTCCTCTTTTGGTAATTTGCATACATTATTTCTAGATTTCAAAAAATTAATTTGTTAGGAGAATTTTATGAAATGTGCCGGTCCAGTTTTTTTTTTTTTAACAACCTAAAGGTGAATTCCAATATTATTAGGATTTAGCATGATAGATAAAGAAACATTATTTGGAATTTTGAAAGCCATTGGAAACCGGTAATTCCGTGTTAGTTTATTATTACTGTAACTTTACGTTTAATAAGCTTTAACTCAACTTTGAAAATAATTAGTTTTGAGAATTGTTTGGTAAAATGTAATTTTGAAATAGCTTTTGAAATTGTCGTGGATGTATAATGATTAAAAAAGACATTTTAAAAATATTTTTATAATTATAATTTATATTATGATAAGTATTTAATAATATTTTATTAAATTAATTATTAATTAAAAAATCCAAAAAGTTGACTAGATAGTGTCGGCCAACAATTCTTGACCGCCGATGAAAGGCAAGTCAGCCACCATTGACTAATAATGGCGCGTTAAATTTAGCAAATTATTAATTTATCACATTGGTCTTAAGTCAGGATCGACTAAAAATATTATTTAATCAAGATTTAACAATATTATGAAATTATTTTTTCAATTGATTAAATTTTTATTAAAGTTCTTTTTTACTGTTAAGTAAATATGTGTGGCTATATATGACATTTTATAATGTAAAATCAACTTATGGATTAATTTTTTTCAAATGCTACAAAAGGTAGTTTTTATTATCCTTTTATAATCAGTTTTACACTAAATAAGTTTTTAAAAGTAATTTACCAAACACTTTTATTGTTATACTCTAAAACTTAATTGGTTATTTTTTTTTAAGTTACAGTAATCCGGAACACACTCTGCCTGGTAAAAATTATTAAAAAAAATGGATGGAGACAAAGAACCATGTTTGGATTGTGTGATTTCACATATCTTGAAGTTGATATGCAATTTACAGTACAAATATACATGAATATGATTTAAAATTAGAATTGATAGTGGCGGATTTGAGATTTTAATTTGGGAGATTGATATAATTTTTAATAAATAAAAAATTCATGAAATATTTCAGGGTTTATCTAGTGTCTCTTACAACATCTTTTTTAATAATTAATTTACAAAATAAAAATAAAAAAATTTAATTTTGTATACATTTTTAAAGATCTGGGGAGAATATATTAGTAGAATAATTTAAAAATCAGTATTACTTTGTGTGAATAGAAGAACAACTTCATTCATGCAGCCTAAAAAACTACAAAAATTAGTATTTAAAAAAAGATAATATATATCCTACCAATGATATTTATTCAAATAAAATATAAATCATATTCAAATCTCCAATAATACATATATGTGTTAAATTATTAACCATATAAAACATTCATTAATTGACTCCTTTAACTAGGAATTCATGTAACTTAAAAACTATGAGATAATGCTGATTTCAGATGATAATACATGAAAGAAGGATAATAACCTATTCAATAATTATTGATATAAAACATAAAATTCTATCTATCATAGTTTTTACCCGTTAACATGTAAATGTAACACATACGAACAAATTATACATTGGAACTATTATAATAATGTTACGTGGTTTGAGTTACTTACATAGACCTCGTTGAGGTTTAAATATTTCACGAGCGCAAGGTTAACACAAACACCTCATCCATTTAACTTCCGTTATGGCTTTGTTAGGGTTATACCTTTACACCCCCTCAAATACACAAAAATGACAACTTATCCCCTTAATTAGTCACTTACACTCCTTACCATCAATTTAGATTTTTTTTTTTTTTTTTTTTTTTTAACCTTAAAGAAGAGGTCGTGACTCAAATGATCTAAGAATGGGGGTTTCGGCAATAAGAGATCGCTAGACACCTTTTTTGAAAAAAATAAAAACTCTTTAAAAGATAATAATATATTTTTTATTATTTTAAAATATAATGGTTTTTTTTTTCCTTTCACTTAATTAATTTTAAGACCAAAAATTGATGGTAGGGGTGTAAGTGGCTAATTATAGGAGATAACTTGTTAGTTTTTTATGTTGAAGACGGTGTAAGTGAAAACAAATCCTAACAGTAGTTAAAGGAATGAGGTGGTTGTGTTAATGATATTTTCTTTGTGCCCAAAAATGTTAAAATCTCAAAGGAGGTATGCACAATCAACTCCATGTGATTTGTATATCACTATATTATTCATTTTTATTTTGGTTCATATTTCGTGAATTTTCATTCAACAATTCATTTTATACTACATCTCCATGTATTATAACATTCATTAGTCAATTATGGTTATACCTAACATGTTCATTATACAAAGAAAGTTTTATGCCTAAAAAATCAGGGCTGACGTAAGCTCATGCCAGCAAGGGCCAATCAGAGTTCAGGAAGGCTTTCTGCCGTCCAAACATTGCCACGTCGCGCAAGGACGGAAGAGGTAAGGCTGTCGTCAGTGTGGCAGGTGAAAGCCTGGCTTGTGAGTGGCTAGGAATTGCCCACCCGCCCAAGCCCTACGCGATTTAAGGATATCTCCTATGCAGACAACGATGGGAAACATGTTAGGAATTATATCACACCTGCCCGACTGTAAAATCATGATTACTACCTTGAATCCCTCGACTATAAAAGAGGGCTTCTCTCTCATTTACGGGATTCACTCATTTTTTGAGTTTTCTAAAGTTGACTCTCTCTGTATTTAAGTTTTCTGAAGATTGTGATTCAGCTTGCTGTACGTGACCTGACTGTAATCATCCATTAATACATCTATAGTGGGTGTAGGATTCACTTTTGAGCATCCGAACAACTTTAAAAATTGTCTCTTGTCTCTTCCCTCGTTGCACATTTCCATGTCACGTGTAATTTCTAAGTCTGCTTAGCACTTTACACGTGCGAGTCGTTGGTGTCAAAATTAAGCATCAACAGTTTGGTTCTAGAAGGACGACCTGATTTAGTATCCACTCTTCATCAGGAATCTCTGACCGATCGGTCCTATCCATCCGCAAATGGCTCGTGGTTTTGAAACTAAGCAAACCAACCTCGACAATGAGGAAATCCCCCAAGTACAAGATGACACTTCTCCCGAAGTGCCTCAAGTCTAGAAGAGCATCATGACAGATATTCCTTCGAGCTCACAACTCGACCCAGTCGTGATGGATTATCTGGAGAGGTTTAACAATACTCTCTAAACGGTTAGCCAAATGTTAGACCGTTTGAATCGAGTCGTACCACCAGAGTCCGATGAGGCGATGCCACCGCTAGAGACGCTTGCAAGTGACGCGAAAGCGTAGAAAAAGTTGAAAGCCCGTACTGTGTGTACTGCAGCGCGTAAGAGTAAGGGAAAGCTAGTGGTGAACAGTGGGTCGAAGGGCTCCGAGGGACTAGCAAACACCAGTCGTGCAACGGGTAGAATACCTGTGGCATTGTGACATGGCGACATATTGCAGCATGAGCCGTCCCATGCCACGTCGCATGGGCACTCCCAACAAAGTGCAAGGCAGAGAGATTCCCAATATCACCAAAATGATGATCTCGACCGTCATCATGCGGGAAACCCCCATCGTCTGCGGGTCGGTTCTGACCACTGCAGAGCCTTCACACAACCCCAGCCAACGTGTGTCAAGGTTCGTCAGAGCTTCCGGCTGAGTTGAGGAAGAGTCTGATTTGTGGTTTTTCCTTAACTGCAATTGTGAGGGTCGAACCCATGTTGCGGAAAGTGATCCTCAGGTAGCTCCACTACCTCAGATTGAGGAATTACAGCGAGCTTTGGATCAGCTTAAAGCTCAGTAGAATGAGCGTGGGAAGGTCACCAAGGCGTCTTTTTTTTCTCCAACAGTGTTATCTGCTCCTCTCTCATCGAGATTCAGAATGCCTGATATGCGGGCATTCTATGGGAATTTGGATCCATATGATCACCTTTACGAGTTCAACGACCTCATGGAACTCCACCGAGTCTATGACTTGGCCAAATATCGCTGCTTGGCAGTAACTCTGACTGCCTATGCCAAGTGCTAGTTCAAATCGCTTCCCACAGGGTCTATCAGCTTGTGGCAACAAATGAGCTTGTCATTCTTGAGGCACTTCTAGGCGAACAAGAAGTTCTCGATGTCGTTGAGCTATCTAAGTAACATACGGTAAGAGAGGAATGAATCCCTTCGGTTTTATATAGACAGATTCCACAGGGAACTCCATAAAGTGGCCCACACTCTCGAAGCGTCTATTCAGACTCTCATTATTACGGGGGTTCGCCCACATATTGACTTGTTGAAAGAATTGCAATCTGAGGACGATGTTTCACTCACTCGCTTCTACGACCTGATTGCGAAGTATCTCCGAATCAAAAATTTCATAACTGCTCTTAATCGCCATGACCCCGTTCCCTTAACTAGTACTCCCGAAAGAGGGGAGAATAGTAGAAGGGTTGATTGCGGATGAGCTAATGATGATTAGCGAAAGGGAAAGAAGCAGCGATTTGAGCCCAAAAAATCTTATGCCCAAGTTCCTCGTCGCGATCGCGACAAAATCTAATACACTTATTTGAATGCCTCAATGTCGATCATTTTGGATAAATAGGAGGAGGCTAGCCTGCTCGGAGAGCTAGAGCCCATGAAGAATCCCCCCTTAGATAGGAATAACAAAAAGTATTGTCGCTATCATCGGGATAATGGGCATCACACCGATGAGTGTCAGACTCTCAAGCAAGCAATGAAGACCTCATCAAGCAGAGGTACTTCAAGGAGTATGTTGATGGTCTGACTCCCATTCGGGAAAAGAATCAAGAGGAACAAGGGAAGAAGAGTCGTGGTTGTAAGAGTCTCTACTGTGTGGGGATCATCTTTGGAGGACCACACCTCGCGGGGAATTATCGAGGTGCCCAGGAAAGGTACACTTGGGAAGCTCCTCATGACCCCGTGAGTATGATGAGGACAATGCTGCGACCCGCTAAGGTTCGCAGGGAAGAAGAGATTACCTTTTTTAGAGAAAGACGCGATGCGATTGCATCATCCCCATGAAGATGCACTCATCATCGTGCTTGAAATAGGTCTGTGCGAAGTCCACATAATGTTAGTGGAGATTGGAAGCACTGTGAATATCCTATTTTAGCGAGCTTTTGAAAAAAATACAATTGGACGAGGCAGACCTGAAGTCTGCCTCTATCCCTTTCTATAGTTTTACTGGGGATCATCTGATTCCTAGGGGAACGATCGCACTCTTTGTCACGTTGGGTGAGACCAACAAAATTACCAAGATGATGGAGTTCTTGGTAGTAGACTGTCCGTTAGCCTTTAATGACATTTTGGGACGACCTCTACTATGAAGTTTTAAGGCCGTCACCTCTATCTATCATTTGAGAATGAAGTTCCCCATTCTGACGGGGATTGGGGAAGTAAAAGAATCTCAACGCGAATCTCGCAACTGCTACATAAGAGCAGTGCAAATGACATACAAGGGAAAAGGAAAGCCAATAGACATCCTCGAGAAGGCTATGATGATCAGCAAGATTGAGCCACAGCTGGACCCAATAGAAGACAACATGGATCCACACATCCAAGAGTGCCCTCAGAGTGGGCTGATTGAGGATCTATCTTAGATATCAATCGATCAAAATGAGCCGACTCGAGTATTGAGAATTGAGAGTAATCTCAACCCTCAGCTCACCAAAAGCTTGATGAGCTTCCTTAGAGAGAATATAGTGGGCTGATTGAGGATCTATCTTAGATATCAATCGATCAAAATGAGCCGACTCGGGTATTGAGAATTGAGAGTAATCTCAACCCTCAGCTCACCAAAAGCTTGATGAGCTTCCTTAGAGAGAATGTCGATGTCTTTGTATGGACTCATATTGATATGATTGGGATCAACCTGAATATAATATGTCATGTACTCAACATTGATAATGCAGTCAAGCTCGTTCGCCAGAAGAGAAGAGCTATGGACACAAAGTGCTATGCTGCCTTGAAAAGTGAGGTAGATAAGCTCATTTTAAACGGGTTTATTTGAGAGACACGTTACCCAAGTTGTGTTGCCAATCTAGTCTTGGTAAAGAAGCCCAATGGAAAGTGGCAAACATGCGTCGACTTCACCGACCTTAACAAAGTCTGTTTGAATGACAATTTTCCCTTGCCAAGGATCGACAAATTCATTGATTCTACCTCCGGGCATGAGCTGCTGAGCTTTATGGATGCCTACTCGAGGTAAAATCAGATCCCGATGTATGCACCTAACGAAGAGCATACCTCGTTCATTACAGATCTATGACTGTACTGTTACAAGGTTATGCCCTTCGGCCCAAAAAACGTTAGGCAACCTACCAGCGGCTGGTTAACCATATGTTTTCCAAGCAGATCAGAAAACTGATAGAAGTTTATGTTGATGACATGCTAGTCAAATTGCATGTCGCTTCAGATCATATAGCGCATCTTGCTGAGATGTTCGACGTACTCCGAAAGTACAAAATGAAGCTGAACCCTTTTAAGTGCTCATTCGGAGTATCCTCAGGAACGTTTTTGTGGTATATGGTTAACTAAAGGGGGATCGAAATCAATCCTGAAAAGATCCAGACTCTCCTTGATATGAAAAATCCGACCAACCGAAAACAAGTTCAAAGCCTAAATGAGAGGATAGTGGCTGTCGGTCGCTTCATATTGAGGGCAACAAATCGTTGCTTGCCATTCTTTAATATACCCAAGGCCAACAAGAAGTTTGAGTGAAATTTTCCTAAACCCTAAAGAATACCTCAGAAAGCCGCCTCTTCTATCCAAGCGTCTTCCCAAGGAGATTCTATTCCTCTGCCTGTCCATCTCTCAGTATGCAGTCAGCGCAGCTCTCATCTGGGAAGAGGGCAGAGTTTAGTGGCTAGTGTATTAAGCGAGCAAGCGACTACTAGACGCCGAGATGCGGTATCCAAAGATAGAGTGATTAGCTTATACCTTACTGATCGCCTCTAGGAAGGTGCGACCCTATTTCCATGCCTATACAATCCATGTTCTGACCAACTACCTAGTCAGGCAAGTTCTTCAGAAGCCAGAAGTTTCAGGTAAGTTACTCAAATGGGCAATGAAATTGAGTCAGTTCGATGTACATTATAGACCGAAGGCAACAATCAAAGGGCAGACTGTTGCCAATTTTATTTCAAAATTCTCGTACCAGCCGAATCGAGAATCTGAGCAGTTAGCCAGCGAAGTCATCCAAGAAACCGTTCAGAATTTATGGACTTGGAGCCTTTATGTCGATGGTTCCTCGAAAAGAAAAAGAGCCAGGACAATTCTTCTTCTCCTTAGTCCCCAAGGGACTTGTATTCATGAAATTCTTCGATTTGGGTTTCAAGCTACGAACAGTGAGGCCGAATATGAAGCACTACTTGCGGGTTTACGATTTGCAAGGGAAATGGGATCAAACGTAATCAACATTCACAGCGACTCCCAGCCGGTTGTTAATCAGATTTTTGGAGAATATCAAGCCAAAGAAGAAAACATGATTAACTATCTAAAGAAAGCTAAGGTCGCACTCGAGCCTTTCAAACACTTCACGATCAAGCAAATCTCGAGAGACGGAAGCCTTGGAAACAATAGCCTCATCAATAGACTCAGATGTGTCGGAAAGTATTCCAGTTCGGTACATAAAGATTCCTAATATCAACTCGCCTGAGTAGACCGTAGCTACAACATAATCTATCTCCTGGATGACTCTAATCATTCAGTATCTCTGAGATGGGACCTTGCCTGGTAACAAGGTTGAGGTAAAAATCTTGCGCACCAAGCTGCTTGTTACACGCTCGTCGGAGATCAACTGTACAAGTGAGGGTTTAGCACCCCATCTCCTCCGATGTGTAACCGACGAAGAAGCATACTACATTATGAGGGAGATAAATAAAGGGATATGCGGTAATCACACTGCCATATGATCCCTCGCCAATAAAATTATCCGTCAGGGATATTATTGGCCTTTACTTCAAGAAGATACTTTCAACTTTGTGAAAAAGTGTGACAAGTGCCAACGGTTTGCGAACATCCCGTGAGCTCCTTCCCACCAACTGACGACAATGACCAGCCTCTAGCTATTCTCTATATGGAGAATTGATCTCATTCAGCCCATGCCAACTGGAAAAGGGGGCATCAAGTATGCTGTGGTCGCGGTAGATTACTTCACTAAATGAGTCGAGGTTGAGCCTTTGGCCGAGATCTCTACCAAGAAACTCACAGACTTCGTCTTCAAGAATATAGTGTGCTACTACGGGATTCCCCATATACTCATCTCTAATACTGGAAAGCAGTTCGACAATGAGGAATTCAAGCTGTTTTTTGATGAACTGAGGATCCATAAAAAAATTACCTCTGTCGTAAGACCGCAAGCCAATGGTCAAGTTGAAGTTGTCAACAAGACCATCAAACACACACTAAAGGCCAAGCTTGGCGCTGCCAAGGGCAATTGGGTCAATGACCTCCTAAAAGTTCTATGGACATATAAAACAACTCCGAGAACCTTTACTTTGGAAATGCCTTTCTCGCTAGCATATAGCTACGAGGCTATGATTCCAGTGAAAGTAGGGACTTGTTCGCTCTGAAGAGACCTATTCAATGAAACAGAAAATGAAGTACTTCTACGTACAAGTCTGGACCTAGTTGAAGAACACTGCGACAAGGCTTGGTTAAGGATAACATCCTACCAGCAGCAGGCGAAAAGGTTCTTCAACTCTAAAGTTAGGAGAAGAGACTTTCCGGTCGGTGATTTAGTTCTACAAGAAGTAATTCTCGTTACAAAGGAACCAAGTACAGGGGAACTGAGACCTAACTAGGAGGGTCCATACCGCATCGCTAAGGTAATACAACCTGGAACGTATCACCTCATGAGGCTTAACGGCTCTGAAGTACTGCAAGCTTGGAATGTTGAACATCTTCCCTCCTTTCACGAGTAATTTCGAACCTGCTCTTAATATTATTCATTTCTTTTGCTTGTAAAGTTTCCCTTGTAATCTTTATGAATAAGATTGTTCTGCTTTATCTTGAAGGAATATTTGTGTCTTTTGAATGATCTTGTTCGTTACAATATTTTTATAAGTTTCTTGATCAGATGTATAATGTTAGTATTGTGAAGAGCTCGAATTATAGAAGTACTATCACAAATGGCCGAAAACATCTATATATATGTCAAAACAAATACAATGGGTAGCAAAAAAAAAAAAAAAAAAAAAAAAAAAAAAAAATCGAGAGGAAAAGTAAAAAAGAAAGCTGTGAAAAACAGAAGAGGCAATCACTGGTCCCCGCTTTTAGGCTCTTTGGACGCGACCTATATATCTGTACGGTTGGTCGCCGACTGCCTGATCAGCTACTGGGTCCTTAGGGACGTATGCCTCTAGTTGGTCACCCTTTGGAGGAGGCTCTTGTCCCTCTTCCTCCTTGGCATCATCAGCTTAGGCTATGTAAGCAAGGATGTCCTAGTATTGATTCAGGAGGTTGGAGAGGTCCATCCCCGGATTCCTCGGTCGCAAGCTGTAGATAGCCTGTATTGCCCAATCAATAGCTTTCCTCTCGAGTTCAAGGTTTTGCTGCCTCATCTGCTCAGTTAATGCCCTTGGAACAGCTCGAGATCCACCTCCAAAGCCCTCTTTTGCTTCTCAGAGTTTTCCCACAGTCGGGCTTTGTCCTCCTCCGCCTTCTTGGCACGCTCAGAGTTCGCCTTCAGCTCCTTTTGTTTCTCACCACACTCTTTGGTAAGTCTGACCACTGTCCTTTGGAGCCTCTTATTCTCCTCGCTTCTTTTCTCAAGCTCGGCCTTTTGGAAGTCCACTGTGCGAAGGGCATAATTTCTTGCTACCAAGTACTGATTCGCCTGAATGTGGACTACTTTTGCCTCTGCTTCCAGAGCTGTAAAGTCCTATTTCAGCTTGGTATTCTCTTCCCTCAGCTCATGGAATCCTCCAACAGAGTCCATATCGATCTTCTATTGGGCCATGTGTAAGGCGAGTAGGGACTGCATGAGAAAAGAAGTGAAAATCATAAAAGTTAGAAAACCAACTAATACTAAAAATTTCTCAACAAGAACAAACTGTTTTACTTGGCTTTGCAAATGAAGCGCGGTAGCCACCAAGTTCGCAGGCCGAGAAGCCACAAATTCCTTGAGGGCTGCAGCTAGTTGACATTCCAGCAAGGTATATACCATCGGCTATAGGTACTTCGACAGCTATCCTATGGAATCCAGCGCAGGTTGGACAGGTCCCAGAGGAACATACACCTCATCAACCTGTTGCTTTTCTGCTCTCCTTTGTGCAACCACGACCTCCCCCCTCCTCTATGTGAACTCTCAAGGACCGCCGAAGTGCCAAGGATACTCCTCAGGGGCACCCTTGAGCAGAAAGCCTGGTAAGGCTGCGACCCTTCCAACAACATCCTAAAGCCCTCTGGCTCAGACTCAGATTCCTACTCAGTAAGCAGCTGCTTCATTTTCTTGGTCTTCTGGCCCATGGTTTTTTGCTTTGCGGCTCGAGTAACCACGGGCCCAGAAACCTCTCCATGTCACTCTGTGGGTGTTCGCCTTTCGGCACCAATCTGTATCCCTCCTATAGGGATATTGTCAATGGTCACCTTAACTGGCTCAATCAGATCGACCTAGGGAAATACAAACCCCTTAGTCCTTGGCGACGACTTTGGAACCCTAGGTGGCGTGGTCGTTGCGTGCCATGAAAATATGTTAGAGAAAATGTCACTTCTGAAAGAAAAAGGGGGGAGAGGAAGGGGGGGGGGGGGGGGGGAGGCTAAGTGTGAAGATACTTAGGGCTAGGGGTCCGAAAGATGCCCCTGGATTGAAAAATCGTACTTTCGTAAGTTGAAAGTAGTCGTGAGTAGTCTGGCGTCGTGACTCTACTCAGGTAGACGACCGAATGTCACAATTTGGTTAAACTCTGTTAGAGCCGTCAACCTGGTCGTCTTATTTTCTGCAAAAAGACAAAAAGTTCGTTAATTTCACCTATAGAAGGGGAGCTGAAAGGAAAAGTGACAGTTCATAAATTGAAGGAAAGGAAAACCTACTCGGCTCCTTAAATTGGCAAACACCATCGTATTCAAAAAAGAAAAATTTGGTCTCATAAGCCCTGACGTTATTGGAGTAGCCAAATATTTCTCCCTCGATTAAAGATCGCTTCGAGAGGTAATAAAGTCTTTATCTTTGCTTTTCTTCAAATAGTAAGCGCATGCAAGCTCCAACACTGTCAGCTCGCCAAGATCATGTTCGTCATATGCGATATACATATCAACTGCTATCATGTACGCATTAGATGTCAATTATAATGGCGCGACCTCGAAGTGGTCGAGGATCAATATGATGAAGGGGTGAAAAGATATCAACGCCCTACACTTGAAGATCGCCTCAGAGATCGTAGTCATTCCTTCTGGGGATTCCGAGCTGTGTATGTCCTATTCTGGTAGACATTTACGCTAAGTGCGAACTGGTCTACCGCTCTCTGTGTCTCGTCCCGGGTGACCATTGATAATGTCTCTTGCACGAGACTTGCTAAGGTGCCTGCGAGCTTATCCCTTCGGCTGCTCTGGTCGTTGAAGTGTCCATTGCTCCTAAAGTCTAAAAAAGGGGCGACACGCAGAGATGACTTAGTCTCCATACACTGTTCCGTATGATGACATGGAAGAGCAAAAAAAAACCCTAATTTACCTTCCTTAAACCCTAGAAAAACCCTAAAAACCCTTGGGAATGAATTCCCCAAAATCCATGCCCCAAGTTCTCACTTTTTATAAAGAAAAAAGTTCTCTTTTTACCACTGTCCAAAAACATGCATCATGTAAGCTTACTAGGCAGTTCATACCCACCATTACCGTAAAGTCAAGCTTTTAACAAAAATAATAAAAGAAAACAAAGGAAAAGTCTTCCTTACCTCATGACTGCTGGGGACGAAATTCCTATTGTAACGAAGAGTGCGCATCAACTGGAAGAAGAACGGACTGATTTTGCGAGTGCCAGAGTTTTGTTTTTACTCTCTAAAAATATGAGTTCTGTGATAAAACTTGAGGCGAACCCGAGATTTTATAAGGGAAAAGATGACGATTGGTTTCCCTAGCAAGCGATGCTTGGGCGGGATACGTTTCTTGTCATTGATTACAATCACGTGTCGTTAATCCATGTGAAGAGTAACCTTTACGCTTCGTGGATGCCAATCGACGTTTCCCTCCATTGGAGTAACCAAGCGTCGACGCGGTTACCTCCTCCACATTAAATGCGCCCTTATCCACATTCAATGCTCTGAAAGTGAATGTCGTTTCAACATGGCTTACATTTAATGCTCATGGCTGTCACTTATTGCGCAAGAGACACGTCTGTCAGAATAAAGTTCATTTTATTAACCAAACCAACTGTCAAGCGCAACAGATAACATTTGAAGATGTTATTCGAGTAAAACACTCACTCTTTGTCATGTATCGATTTCGAGACAATGTGATCCCTTGTTTTCGGTAAAAGTGTGCTAAGTATTTTCAGGTCGCGAGCAACGGATGAAATTCAAAGCATGTTGGTATAGCACTGAGTAAGGTTCGACCCAGGTCACTGAACCTGTGGGAAAATGTTGCCTCAGGTCGCTTGTGCTATTTTTAGAGACCTATGCTGCGATCTCCTCATAGCTCGATGGTCGGGTTGAACCACTAGTTTCACATTATCTTAGCTACTTGTCTCCTTACAACTCGATCAGGCGTCACTCGGGATAAGTCAAGTCACGACATAATCATGAAGTTCTCAAGGTTCAATCTTTAAATCTTAAAAACTGGGGGCCTTCTGTTATGTCTAAAAAATTAGGGTTGACATAAGCTCACGCCAGCAAAGGCCAATCAGAGTTCAGGAAGACTTTGTACCGTCCAAACGCTGCCATGTAGCGCAAGGATGGAAGAGGTAAGGCTGTCGTCAATGTGGCAGGTGAAAGCCTGGCTTGTGAGTGGCTAAGAATTGCCCACCTGCCCAAGCCCTACGCGATTTATGAATATTTACTGTGCAGACAACCTTATAATAAGTTACACTTCGAGTTATTGTAATTTATTATAAGTTAGCATCCATAAATTTTTCAGTAAAGGCTTTTAAAAAGTTATTATATTTAAAGTTGTTTAAGAAATAATCTTTATACAATAAGATTTTTAAAGCTTTTCAAATAAAAACTGATTTTTTAAATATTAATTATTGAAATTCCCTGAAAATTAATTAGTTTTTTCGATGACTGTGAATGGCCGGTCCAAAAGTAATTTGAGGATGTAAAATCATTAACATCCAAGAAATTTTTGTTAAAATCCCTTCTTCGAATGGGGCAGGCTTTTTTGGCTATTTGTGTGAGTTTTGAGATATTAAAAACGCATATGAAGAGTAGTTATCTTGCATTGACAGCACCGAATGTATTTACTTTGTCTAATTTCCCATTTAGAAGACCTTAATAATTAAAACTTAAAAGAAAAAGGAACAGTAACAAAAAGAAATCCAACCCAAAATTGGATAATTGTAAGAGTAAACGACTTTTTTTCACCTAAATAATGATTTAAAAATACTTTTTCACTCATAGGCTTTTAAAATATCACTTTATTACCTAAATTTATATTCTATTTCCGATTTCGGTATCGTTGCAACCCTACACTACCACCATTCTTTTTCTCTATCATTACTTACCAAAACCCCTCAAACCTTATTCTTATCGATCCCATCAATCGCTGACAATCAAGTGATCAGGGTTTGTGCAGCCGTCTTTCCTAAATCAAATTTCGAGTAATCTCAATTACTAAAATCTAACCTTCTATCACTAAAAGACTCATCAATCTCCCTTTTTAAAGAGCCCTGATAACATGGATCGTGTTCTTTGTTTACTGTTAATAAATTTAAGTAATAAATTAATATTTTAAAAGTCTACGAATAAAAAAATGTCATTAAAAAAAGTCGTTACCTAAAATTGTAAACCGAAAAACAATCAAACAATAGAAAAACCTTTCCCCCTTTAGAAACACACTTCATAACACGATTTCGTCGTGAACAAGAAAAATGTATGACAAAGCACGCCACGTCGACCGTGTGGACCGTGCACATGACATCATATTAACCGTCTGATCAGGATTAATACCACGTGGCACCATCAAACCCCGTCCTTTTCTAACTGGAAAGGACAGAGCTGTGCCCTGCTCTACTCTATAAAAAGATCGGAAGCAGAAAGATATTCCTTGGTTCTTAACTTGTGCTTTAGTTTTTCTCTCTCACTATATAAACATTAGAAAGTCCTCACGGATCGTGAGAGAATTCTAATATCCAGAGACGTAGAAGATGAAGATTTTTGTTAAAACACTCAAAGGCACTAATTTCGACATCGAAGTGAAACCTGAAGACACGGTTTGATTTTCTTTTACTATTATTTAATTTTATTTATCGTCTTATTTGTTGCAATTTTTATGTTCTCGATTGTTTATTCTTTCCTAGGGTTTCACTCTTCGCTTTTCACTGTTCGATTGTCTCAAAGTTGAGTTGAAATTAGGGTTAATCTAGTGTCTGTGATTGATTGATAATTGTTGAATTTCGGTTTACTTTTCTCATGTTCAATCGTATAAATGTGTTATATAATTGGTATTGTTAAAACATTTTCGATTTATGGTGGCAGGTTTTGAATTTAGGTATGAGAGTTAAGCGCGATGGCTGAACTGATATTCATGTAGTTTGATTTTCAAAATGATTGGTGTATGATTTTCATGTAGGGTAAAACACTCTCTACTTTGGTGTTGGTTGTGATATGTTTTCGTTGACTAATTTATGCAATTGAGTGTGGCGTGGCATGGCGTACATGTGTATCAGCATTAGTGATGTACATCTGATGAGCATTTCATATTAATGCATATGGAAAGTTTGGAACTGTGAACGATGTTTGAGTAGAGCTCTATCACCATGTTAATAGACCGTCAGTAAATATGATATATCAGTAAAGAATTCTGTGTTTTATCTCCTTCATTCCGCCTTTGACCTTATGTAATATGTGTATAGAAGTAACTCTTTCTTAACGACTGAAGTTTAGTGTCTGTAAAGATATCAAATGCTTTTTAAGTTCTTGGATTAAAAATAAAGGGATAGTGCGGATTTTTTCTTCTTGTAAAACATTGGTAAATCACAATATTCCACACTGTATTGCATGAGTATTTGCTAACTTGGAAATAACTTGCAATGATATAGGCGAAGGAATACAGCAAATAGTTAGATTGTACTTAATCGAGTTTTAAGGATGATTTTCTTTCTCTCTTTCTTTTCTTTTATTTTTGTAATTTTTTGTGTTTTCAAAATAACTTTCAAAGAATAATTTCTTATTTGTTTCTTGTGTGTAAACTTGTTAAATACGTTATTATTTGGTTGGCAAAATGGTTGACAATATGATTTAATCTCAAATTGGGCTAGCATACACACACAAACACATATACTTAATATTTTTTTTAATAGTCATATTTGGTTTATAACTGTATTCAGAACTTGTGCTCTTTCTTTTTAGGTTGTTGATGTGAAAAAGAAGATAGAAACAGTTCAAGGATCTGATGTTTATCCTGCGGCACAGCAGATGCTTATTTTTCAGGGGAAAGTCCTCAAAGATGACACTACACTGGAAGAGAACAAAGTAACTGAAAATAGTTTTGTTGTGATTATGGTAACTAAGGTGAGTTTGGTAGGTTTTGATATTAGATGTTGTAAACTTAATTTTATTTTGATTTTGTTGTGCTTTCTACTATATTCCTTTTTGACAAAGCTTTTTTTTTATTTTTTTATTTGTTGTAATTAAATTATTAAACTTACTCATTGTTTATGGGCTTGTCTGATCTTGGTAAATGACAGTAATATGTTAAAAATACTTTTTTAAATCCTTCTAATGCATGTAACTGTACTTTGATACTATGAACAAAAGTTTCATGCAGGGTTAGACTTACTAGTAAAAAGAGCCATGAACATAATATTAATGATTTTTGTTAGCTTAAATAATGTGAGGTGATTACAGGAGTCCTCGGATAATGCTTTAGTGATTTTCTGAAAAACAATTAGGAGTTTTTTCTGCAAATGCTTGGTACTTAGTGAAACTCTTGGTTTCATACTGTTGTGGGGTCAATTTTAAGAACTCATGGAACTAAATTCGTTCAAGCATATAAAAATTAAATGTTCAAAGTTCTAATAAAATTAGATTCTACTTAGTATCTTATAGGGGGAAAAAAAGGGAGAAGAAGAAATAAATTAAATTTTTCTTGGGGTATATTTGGTGCTTAATTACTAAGATTAAACAGTTAATATTGACGTGATGCTATCGAAGTTACAATCAAATTAAGATATTTTTATTGGAATGATGTTCTGGAGCAAAATTAGGAAAATTTTATTCATAATATGTTTACACTCACCTCTAATTTGCAATGTTTCTGATGATTCTTCTGAATTTTGATGATTGATTGTGGCATCCTATTTTTTTGGCACTAATGTTTTTCTTTCATGCGCTTAAACAATTCTAGACTAAGAAACCATCTGGTGAGGGTTCAACGACATCAACTACACCTACAGCTAAGGTAAAAACAGATTTGTTGTATAAGCACCTGGTTTTTTAACTAAAGACTATTATCTTTGTGGAACTTCTGTTGCTAGTAATAATTTTGCTCTTGATGTTGATATTTTCCAAAGTGGAAGATGTCTCATTGCAAGATTTCTTATTTTCTACAAAAAAAAAAAAAAAAAGAATAGAAAGCTTTTGGTGTACTGATGCATTTGTGCGCTGAATTATCGTTCAAATTATTAAAGCTTTCACAAGTGTTAAAGTTTATCTGTACCATCTTCCATAGATATTGAAAATACCAGCATGTTTTTGCATCTATATAGGGTTTTTTAAGTTCTGTTGAACATGATGCTTGTTTATTTTGGTTTTTACGGACTCTGCTGAATATGATTTGTTCTTTAATTTTGTTTTGGTGGGTTCTATTGAATGTGATGCTGTTTATTTGTTTTTCTTTAGCTTGTTCTTATTAATGGTTTGCTTATGTTTAAATTATTTATTTCTCTGGTAAACTATATCTTGTCTTTTAAGTCTTGTGTGGTGTTTCCATAGTGCTCTGGTCTGCTAATTCCTTTAGCATATTTAGGTTGGATGTTTGAATGTGCTACTTGAATTCCTTTTTCATTTTTGCCTCTTTTCCTCATTTGAGTAGTGCCTCATTCATATTGACTAATCTATTGCTCTTATAGGCTCCCCAAACAAGTACTCCAACCCCAGCACCAGCTGCGGCAACAGTTCCTGAGACTCCTGTACCAACATCAGCACCGTGAGTCTTCCTTGTGCCTAGGCTTTCACTGAATTAAAGATTCTATAAAAGGCAGTAAATGCAAATTTTTTTTAATTATTTATTTATTTTTAACTACACAGGCCTGCATCCGTTCCTGCTCCTGCCCCTGCTCCTGTGCCCGTAGCTGCCCCTGCCCCTGC